>NC_092242.1:46903052-47203052 GCF_036320965.1 Panulirus ornatus | reverse complement strand
GCTACTGTACCGAGACCATCCTCTGTCTGCACAATAAGATACCGCTGAAGATGAGTGTTTACCTTTCATTGGACCATTCTTCCCACTCTTTCTCTACTTATTCAGACATGCCTGCCTCTCACCGTAGTCTCTCCAGTAGCTGGTTCATGGGTTGCCTCAGACATTTCGATCACCGACCATCTCCACAGTCTCATGTTATTGCCCATTACCAGTTATACACTCGTGGGACCTCATTACCTGAAGAAACGTGTTCAAGACCCATCACGACAGCTCGAAACATATACCAAGGAACTCACTATGTTTATTTGGTTATCATATCACTGAATCTGACGTAAACTGCTCTCAGTGTAAGTGATTACATGAAAAGCATAGGCTTCTGTCGCAAGTGTATTTATGAATGAAATGTGAACTGAGAAGCAGTAATAGTGCAATTTATAAGATGGACTAAGAACAGGTCATAGCCAAACAGGAAGTTCATGATAGACACTATGGAGTGTAAGGCTGCAGTGTGAGGGGCACAAAGCAGCCCCCTACATGGGATCAACGCTTCTTCCGGCCAAGAAGCCAACATATCACCACAAACATAGTGCTTCTTTGAGGGAAGGAGCCAACACATCCAGCACCACCAACACTGTCTCTCTATTTAAGGGATAACCCATCCATCACCAACGTAGTGTTCGTATGGACGAAGGGGTAGCCCACCCATCACAAGCACAGCGTCTCAGTGGGTGAAGATAACATGTCATTATGGGCCCACATCACTTGTACAGCAAAATATTCGCCAGAGAAGAATAGCGTACTGATGTCAAGAGAGTAATGCTTCAGTACAGAAAGTCAAATACTTAAAAGTTACATACAGCTGGAAGAACTCGGGGGGAATTAGTGAAGCACAGTATCAAGGTTTCAAAAGTAAAGGAAATTTAGGGTCAGGTGCATCAAGATCCACGAGGCGAACCACTGGAGTTCTTGTACTACAGCCAATTTGATAGAGAGAATATCAAGTGAGGAGATGGCGCAAGAGGTGCTCAACAGATGGATGTTGGATCTTAGTACGTAGATATTGTAGATACATTGTGGATGTGGATAGAAAGGGAGCTAAGTCTAGGAGCACTTCGGTACAGGTGAGGTGGGTCCTGGTTGTCTGATGTGTGATGAAGGGGTTCCCGGGAACCACTGAGCCCTCTTCTACGAGTGGTGTTATGATGGTCGAGTCCAGTGCATATATCTACAAGTACTACATGACCGCTTGATATTGTAATCACCGCTTTGATACAGTATCTTTCCATGGTGCTCCAGTAATGTGATGATCATACGGATATATTCAGTGTATTTCATTCCACACGTGTAGTAAGAAGACGTGTGCTTGATTCACCAACAGGATGTCACAGGTGAACACGGATGTCACCGGATTCTGGTGATCTGTTGAACCCGTGGTTCAGCTGGATCAGTGTCGTGGTCATCATCCACGTTCATCATCATTTTCTGACACTTCCGTGGGATCTGATGTCATTAGAAATACTAGAGATTTTAAGGTACTATGTAGGTTAGGTGTTGTCAAGTGTTGTGTGAGAGGTAAAAAGGATACAATCCAAGAGTGTAAGTGAGGCAGAGAGAAAGAAACAGCCTTCATGGCCATGGAAGGGAACACGACAACCACTGCAGTGGCAGCCTTCACTAATCCTCCTGACACCTCCCTCGTCGATAGCAGCTACTCTCATAAACCGGTGAGGGATGGTGTGACCTGGTGGGCTATGGTGTAGACTGGTGAGGGATGGTGTGACCTGGTGGGCTATGGTGTAGACTGGTGAGGGATGATGTGACCTGGTAGGCTATGGTGTAGACTGGTTAGGGTTGGTGTAACCTGTTGAGTTATGGTGTAGACTGGTGAGGGATGATGTGCCCTGGTAGGCTATGGTGTAGACTGGTGAGGGATGATGTGACCTGGTGGATTATAGTGAAGACTAGCGAAAGATGGTGTGACCTGGTGGGTTACGGTATAGACTTGTGAAGGATTGTCAGACCTGGTGGGTTATGGCTTAGACTGGTGAGGGATGGTGTGACCAGGTGGGTTGTGATGTAGACTGGCGAAGGATTGTGTGACCTGGTGAGTTATGGTGTAGACTTGTGAGGGATGGTGTGACCTCGTGAGGTACGGCTTAGACTGGTGAGGGATGGTGTGACCTATTGGATTATTTGTAGACTTGTGAGGGATGGTGTGACCTGGTGAATTATATCGTAGACTGGTGAGGGATGGTGTGACCTTGAGGTTATGGTGTAAACTGGTGATGAAGGTGTGACCTGGTGGGTTATGGTGTAGACTGGTAAGGGATGGTGTGACTTGGTAGATTATAGTGAAGACTGGTGAGTTATGGTGTAACCTGGTGGGTATAGACTGGTGAGGGACGGTGTGGCCTGGTGGGTTATGGTGCAGAGTGATGAAGGATGGTGTGACCTGGTGTTTATGGTGTAGACTGGTGAGGAATGGTGTGACTTAGTGGGTTATGGTGTAGATTGGTGAGGGACAGTGTGACCTGATGGGTGATGGTGTAGATTAGTAAGGGATAGTGTGACCTGGTGTGTTATGGGATAGACTGGTGAAGGATGATGTGACCTGGTGGGTGATGGTATAGACTGTAAGGGATAGTGTGACCTAGTGTGTTATAGGGTAGACTGGTGAGGGATAGTGTGACCCCGGGGGCTATGGTGAAGACTGGTGAGGGATGGTGTGACCTGGTTGGTTAAGGTGTAGACAGGTGAGGGATGGCGTGACCTAGTGGCTTATGGTGTGGACTGGTGAGATGGGTGTGACCCGGTGGACTATATTGTAAACTGGTGAAGGATGGTGTGACCTAGTGGATTATGGTGTACACTGGTGAGGGGTGGTGTGACCTGGTGGGTTATAGTGTAGACTAGTGAAGGATGGTGTGACCTGGTGGGCTACGGTGTAGACTTGTGAAGGATTGTTTGACCTGGTGAGTTATGGAGTAGACTGGTGAGGGATGGTGTGACTTGGTGGACTATGGTGTAGACTGGTGAAGGACGGTTTAACCTGGTGAGTTGTGGTGTAGTCTGGTGAGGGATGGTGTGACCTGGTGAGTTATAGTATAGACTGGTGAGGAATGGTGTAACCTGGTGGGTTATAGTGTGGACTGGTGAGAGATGGTGTGACCTGGTGAGTTATGGTGTAGAATGGTGAAGGATGGTGTGACCTGGTGAGTTATGGTAGACTGGTGAGGGATTGTGTGACCTAGTGGGCATATGGTGTAGACTAGTGAGGGATGGTGTGACCTGGCGGGTTATAGTGTAGTCTGGTGAGGGGTGGTGTGACCTGGTGATTTATGGTGTAGACTGGTGAGGGATTGTGTGACCTGGTGGGTTATGATTTAGACTGGTGATGGATGATATGACCTGGTGAGTTATGGTATAGACTGGTGAGGGATGGTATGCCCTGGTGAGTTATGGATGCAGACTGGTGAGGGATGGTGTGGCCTGGTGAAATATGGTGTAGACTGTTGAGGGATGGTGTGACCTGGTGAGTTATGGTGTAGACAGGTGGGGGATGGTGTGACCTGGTGGGTTATGGTGTAGACAGGTGAAGGATGGTGCGACCTGGTGAGTTATGGTGTAGTCTGGTGAGGGATGGTGTGACCTGGTGGATGATGCTGTAGACCAGTAAGGGTTAGTGTGACCTAGTGTGTTACGGGGTAGACTGGTGAGGGATAGTGTGACCCCGCGGGTTATGGTGAAGACTGGTGAGGGATGGTGTGATCCGTGAGTTATGGTGGAGACTGGTGAGGGATGGTGCGACCTGGTGGGCTATGGTGTATGTTGGTAAGGGATGGTGTGACCTGGTGGGGTATGGTGCAGGCTTTTACGGAATGGTGTAACCTCTTGTGTTATGGTGTGACCTGATGGGTGATGATGACTGACAAGTGGGAGTGTGGACTGTTGGTTGGTAGCATGGACTAATATGTAAATGACAGAACAGGTCAGAGGTAATGGTATGTATGGGCTGATGGTAAGTCATGCTGTGTGGCGGGTGGCAGTGTCGGATGGCTGTTCTACCTGGCGTGTGGTGGTGTGGGTTGGCTGTACTGTCCTGCGTGTAGTGGTGTGGATTAGCTATACGACTTAGTTTGTGGTGGTGTGAGCTGAACGTAATGCCTAACGCGTGGTAGTGTGGGCTGCCTGGCGTGTGGCAGTTTGAGCTGGGAGCACTACGTGGTGTGTGTTGGTGTGGGTCTGCTGTACCACCTGGCGTGTGTTGGTGTGGGCCTGCTGTACCACCTGGCGTGTGGTGGTGTGGGTCTGCTGTACCACCTGGCGTGTGTTGGTGTGGGCCTGCTGTACCACCTGGCGTGTGTTGGTGTGGGTCTGCTGTACCACCTGGCGTGTGGTGGTGTGGGTCTGCTGTACCACCTGGCGTGTGGTGGTGTGGGCCTGTTGTACCACCTGGCGTGTGGTGGTATGGGCTGCATGTACTGCCTGGCGTGTGGTGGTATGGGCTGCATGTACCACCTGGCGTGTGGTGGTATGGGCTGCATGTACTGCCTGGCGTGTGGTGGTATGGGCTGCATGTACTGCCTGGCGTGTGGTGGTATGGGCTGCATGTACCACCTGGCGTGTGGTGGTATGGGCTGCATGTACCACCTGGCGTGTGGTGGTATGGGCTGCATGTACCACCTGGCGTGTGGTGGTATGGGCTGCATGTACTGCCTGGCGTGTGGTGGTGTTATTTCATTGGTATTTGGTGGTGCGGGATGGTGGTGACTGGTAGGGTACATGCAGGCCCTCGGGGGAAGACACAGGAAGCAGTCCCCTGCTCCTGAGGGGAGCGGATAAAAAATGGATGAGGGCAGAGGGTGGGGGCGGGTGAGCCTCACGCCGGGGAACTTCACACAGTCAACATCCTGGTGATGTTCCTGCCTCACACAACCTCCTCCTCCTCCTCCTCCTCCTCCCTCACAGCGGTATCCTCCTCACCCTCATCATACCAAGAGCACCAACTATTCCCAGCCTTTCCATTGACTTTCATGTGGTTGAATAGGTACGAAAGCTTCGTGAGTGGTGAGCAAGACCACTTTTACAGACAGTTCCCTGTTACCTGGACTTTACTCTCACCTCCAAAATGATTCCAGCTAAATTTCATACCATCTTGCATCACTTTAGGCCTTCTTGCGATGCATCTCGCAAGTTTCACACATCAAGGCTCCCGGAGTCTCACTGGTGAAGCCTTATTTCATCTATAAAAGAGGGAGTGAATCATCATCCTTAGAGGAAAACTGTTCTCTCCCCCATTACGTCTTCTAAAATGTTGTCCTGACCAAGTAATGATACTAAACAGATTACATGAAGATTCCAGTAAGACAGCTGTATACCCGCCTTCCACGGATTTCGTTTCACAACCCGGCCTCACTATATCATCTCTCACAAACTCTAATATCAGCATTGCAATTACTTCATTTGTGATGGAAACAGTTCTGATTTTTTCCATATCTACTAAAACCTCTACACCGACCCATGCCATCATTTACCTCCCCAGACCTTCTCTTGTCAATCTAACCTTTACACCTACCTCTAAGTTCCGAGCCTTTAATGTCTTGGCCAAACGTTCCTCCCTAAAGTTGTAGAAATAAGGTTTAGATTTGTCTCGTTCTTAAAAACCACGTTTTGTTCACGGCCTTTTCTCCCACTTTCTGGAAGCAGTTCAGTCTCCTAGCCATTCTCTACAAAAGTGGTCCTGCTTTTATATCGAACTACAGACCAGCACCCTCACCTTACTCATCTCATAAAGCCATGAAAACTGTTAAAGGCGAACAACTTTTCCATCATCTCGAAAAAAGAATTAATTTCACACACATATGGGTCTTGCTTGACTGCTTCTACTGCAGATGTCTTGTCTTTCATCATTCACAGCCTTTTCTGTTATTGATAAGTTTGGTGAGTGTCGGCGGCTTTAATAAAGCCTTGATACATGTCTGTAGCTCATTTCTACGCTTATACATTCTTCTTGCTTCTCTTAGCTGTTGGATCTTCTCCTTTATGTCTAGTCGTTGTATAATGCAGTGATGGACGGATCACACTCGATCTTCCCATAAATGTGGTCGCGTCTTCTCCCTTCTCTGTCTATACATCAAATACTTTTTCTCAGTAACCATACACCACAGCCACACGTACCGGTGTTACTCCAGCCCTCCCATATATTTCCCGTCTCACTTCGCTTTTCGTGTCTTCTGCCCTAACCTTTATATTGTTCTTAACGTCTATTCTGATCCTAAAAGCATTATCAAATTAGCCTATTAACATATAACACAGAAATACTCAGACACCAAGGAAGAATCGACGACAAGACAATATGCAACTGCATCCCATTTTTCGTAGCATAATATGCACCCTCCCACTTCAGTCTTTGGACTTTCTATACAATTTAATGTATCACGACATCTGGAAAAACACTGTACTTGCTGGAAAAGCCTTTGAAAGACTTGGTTCTTACATTTTTCTTTCCGTCCTGTGTAACACCTTACCAGCTGCTCACACTCACAAAAGCTCTAGCCATCCTCACCCAACGTACTGTTCCCACTGTTCAGGAAGAGTCATTCCAGTTTCGCACAAATTTCTTTTGACGTGTCTTTCACGTCCATTCTCTCTCCCTCGCATGTCCGTCACTCTCTACCCTCCCTCTCCTTATTTCATGGTTATCTTCACGGTCAATACTCTTATTTGACTCAGACTTCACCTGTTCGAGCCCAGGCGCTCTACTCGCTGCTCCACTGAATTACAAACATTTCAAAGTTCAAACGTACAAGAATTATTACTTTTCATTTCTCTTTACCTTTTGCCTCTAAAACCTCCTCCCCTTATATGCCTGTCCTTCTATGAATAATCTGAATCTTCAGAAACATAAGACTTCTGGGCATCTTGTGTCGTCTCATCGCCCATCGTTGGTCAAGACAAGGTATGCTGGCGATGTTATTATGGTTGTCATGAGCCTATCTTGGCTGTGTTTTAGGGAGAATAAAAGCACTCAGACGTCTCAGCTTCCTATCCGGTTCTTCTCGTCACAGAATACCAGTGTGGTCTCCATACCACCACACTCTTCAGCCAATACTACCGGTGTGTCCTCCAGCTTTGCCACAGTTGTCATCACCCTCCGTCAGTACCGCTGTACGTACTGGTTTCGCCGGCCAGTGTATCCTCCATCCTTTTCTTACAACACTGTTCCCTCCTAACCTTACCATCACTGCCTCCCCGTCCCTCCTTTACTGGCACACTCCCCTCACTTCTTTTCCACTGACCCCCCCCATCCCACCCCACCCACAATTTTTCCTCTGTTCCAGTCCTCTTCTTTCTTTACAGTCACTGTCTCCTTCTATCTTTACAACTGCAGTGTCTCCATTCTTTCACTGCTCTATTCATTTTTCTATACCTGTTAGCCACCTGAAAACTTATCCTTACCAAGTTTCACCAACCTGCACAATTCTCAGACCACCTCTAGCACCAATCGTTTACCATTGTTTCCACTTTGAACTCTCCCCTGGAATACACATTCCCTCACTTTCCTGTGCTATATGATGATGATGATAATGATAATGATGATGACAGTGATGATTATAATGACAAAATCTTACTGGGGGTCTCATTGGTACATACGTCTTGACCTGACTCTAAACACCATATTTCCTAACACTAAATTGTCTTCCAGGCACTACGCTGTCTTCCAGACACTACGCTTTCTTCTAGGCATTACGCTGTCTTCCAGACAATACGCTGTGTTCCAGGCATTACGATGTCTTCCAGGCACTACACTGTCTTCCAGGCATTACGCTGTCTTCCAGGCATTACGCTGTCCTCCAGGCATTACGCTGTCTTCCATCCACTACGCTGTCTTCCAGGCATTACGCTGTCTTCCAGGCACTACGCTGTCTTCCAGGCATTACGCTGTCTTCCATCCACTACGCTGTCTTCCAGGCATTACGCTGTCTTCCAGGCATTACGCTGTCTTCCAGGCACTACGCTGTCTTCCAGGCATTACGCTGTCTTCCAGGCACTACGCTGTCTTCCAGGTAACCACAATATCCTCCAGTATCATCCCACCGGCACTACACAAACTTCCGAGCACTAGACTACCCATCAACAACGTCCTCTCCTCCAGGCACCACATAACACTACTGACTCTTAACTATCCACCGGGAACCATACCTCTCTAGACGGCATATCGTCTCCTTCCGGTGCCCTACTGTCTTCCAGAACACATGCAGTGTGCACAATCTCTCCTCCTCCAGGAAGCACAATGTTTCCCAGGCACAATACCACCCTCCAAGCACCACATTCTCTTCCAGGGCAATACACTGTTATGAGGGCACCACACTCTCCTCTATGCAGTACACCACATCACACACAAAATATCCTACCGACACCACAATTCCCTACAGACCCCACGCTGTCCTGCAGGCATCAGACTGTACTATGGGCACCATACGGCCCTCCTGGTACCAAAATGACCTCCAGACACCATATCTCTTAGAATTAAACTCCAGGCGCCACACAGTCCTCCATGCAACATACATTCCTACTGATTTCACACTGTCCTAATGATGCCACACACTTTCCCACGGCACAACACCACCCTTCTGGCACCACACTGTCCTCTCTGCACTATACGTATCCTCTTCTAGGCACCGCATCACACGAACAACACCGGACGGCTGGCACCACAATGTCCTGCAAGCAAGATACGTTCGTCTATGCCTCCTACAGGCATCACACTATCTTGTATGCAACACAGTAGGACCTGACATGTGATCTTACCATCCACTATCTAGTATAAATGCCCTTGGCAGGATCTTTACTTGTTACGAATAAGTGAAACTCTTAGGAAGTATTAGAAATCCAAGAGCAAAACGGATGAATTAACGTAAACAATACACCAACCAATAGCCATATTCCAATCAGGTATATAAGTAGAAATGGTTAGATACTGATGCTTATATTTCAGTTCACTGTACTCTTACAGATCAAGCAGTGCAATGTGCACCGGCTAAGATTGACATGAATTACCACATGGATGATATATATATATATATATATATATATATATATATATATATATATATATTCCTATGACTTCACGGGGAAAATGAAACACGAAAAGTTCCCAAGTGCACTTTCGTGTAATAATCATATCATCAGAGGAGACACAAGAGAGAAATATAACAGTCAGTTGATATACATCGAAGAGACGAAGCTAGGACGCCATTTGGTAAACATATATATATATATATAGCCAGAGGTTGAACCAGTATGTGACATTCATTTTTTCATTTCATTTCAAGCTAGAAGTTTCAGTTTTCTAAATTGTTTCTTACATTTTTCATATGTATATATATGTATGTGTGTGTGTGTGTATATGTGCGTATGTATGTGTATGTGTGTGTATGTGTATATACATATATATATATATATATATTATCCCTGGGGATAGGGGTGAAAGAATACTTCCCACGCATTCCTCGCGTGTCGTAGAAAGCGACTAGAGGGGACGGGAGCGGGGGGCCAGAAATCCTCCCCTCCTTGTATTTCTTTAACTTTCTAAAATGGGAAACAGAAGAAGGAGTCATGCGGGGAGTGCTCATCCTCCTCGAAGGCTCAGATTGGGGTGCCTAAATGTGTGTGGATGTAACCAAGATATGAAAAAAGGAGAGATAGGTAGTATGTTTGAGGAAAGGAACCTGGATGTTTTGGCTCTGAGTGAAACGAAGCTCAAGGGTAAAGGGGAAGAGTGGTTTGGGAATGTCTTGGGAGTAAAGTCAGGGGTTAGTGAGAGGACAAGAGCAAGGGAAGGAGTAGCAGTACTCCTGAAACAGGAGTTGTGGGAGTATGTGATAGAGTGTAAGAAAGTAAATTCTCGATTAATATGGGTAAAACTGAAAGTTGATGGAGAGAGATGGGTGATTATTGGTGCATATGCACCTGGGCATGAGAAGAAAGATCATGAGAGGCAAGTGTTTTGGGAGCAGCTGAATGAGTGTGTTAGTGGTTTTGATGCACGAGACCGGGTTATAGTGATGGGTGATTTGAATGCAAAGGTGAGTAATGTGGCAGTTGAGGGAATAATTGGTATACATGGGGTGTTCAGTGTTGTAAATGGAAATGGTGAAGAGCTTGTAGATTTATGTGCTGAAAAAGGACTAATGATTGGGAATACCTGGTTTAAAAAGCGAGATATACATAAGTATACTTATGTAAGTAGGAGAGATGGCCAGAGAGCGTTATTGGATTACGTGTTAATTGACAGGCGCGCGAAAGAGAGACCTTTGGATGTTAATGTGCTGAGAGGTGCAACTGGAGGGATGTCTGATCATTATCTTGTGAAGGCTAAGGTGAAGATTTGTATGCGTTTTCAGAAAAGAAGAGTGAATGTTGGGGTGAAGAGGGTGGTGAGAGTAAGTGAGCTTGGGAAGGAGACTTGTGTGAGGAAGTACCAGGAGAGACTGAGTACAGAATGGAAAAAGGTGAGAACAATGGAAGTAAGGGGAGTGGGGGAGGAATGGGATGTATTTAGGGAATCAGTGATGGATTGCGCAAAAGATGCTTGTGGCATGAGAAGAGTGGGAGATGGGTTGATTAGAAAGGGTAGTGAGTGGTGGGATGAAGAAGTAAGAGTATTAGTGAAAGAGAAGAGAGAGGCACTTGGACGATTTTTGCAGGGAAAAAATGCAATTGAGTGGGAGATGTATAAAAGAAAGAGACAGGAGGTCAAGAGAAAGGTGCAAGAGGTGAAAAAAGGGCAAATGAGAGTTGGGGTGAGAGAGAATCATTAAATTTTAGGGAGAATAAAAAGATGTTCTGGAAGGAGGTAAATAAAGTGCGTAAGACAAGGGAGCAAATGGGAACTTCAGTGAAGGGCGCAAATGGGGAGGTGATAACAAGTAGTGGTGATGTGAGAAGGAGATGGAGTGAGTATTTTGAAGGTTTGTTGAATGTGTTTGATGATAGAGTGGCAGATATAGGGTGTTTTGGTAGAGGTGGTGTGCAAAGTGAGAGGGTTAGGGAAAATGATTTGGTAAACAGAGATGAGGTAGTAAAAGCTTTGCGGAAGATGAAAGCCGGCAAGGCAGCAGGTTTGGATGGTATTGCAGTGGAATTTATTAAAAAAGGGGATGACTGTATTATTGACTGGTTGGTAAGGTTATTTAATGTATGTATGACTCATGGTGAGGTGCCTGAGGATTGGCGGAATGCGTGCATAGTGCCATTGTACAAAGGCAAAGGGGATAAGAGTGAGTGCTCAAATTACAAAGGTATAAGTTTGTTGAGTATTATTGGTAAATTATATGGGAGGGTATTGATTGAGAGGGTGAAGGCATGTACAGAGCATCAGATTGGGGAAGAGCAGTGTGGTTTCAGAAGTGGTAGAGGATGTGTGGATCAGGTGTTTGCTTTGAAGAATGTATGTGAGAAATACTTAGAAAAGCAAATGGATTTGTATGTAGCATTTATGGATCTGGAGAAGGCATATGATAGAGTTGATAGAGATGCTCTGTGGAAGGTATTAAGAATATATGGTGTGGGAGGCAAGTTGTTAGAAGCAGTGAAAAGTTTTTATCGAGGATGTAAGGCATGTGTACGTGTAGGAAGAGAGGAAAGTGATTGGTTCTCAGTGAATGTAGGTTTGCGGCAGGGGTGTGTGATGTCTCCATGGTTGTTTAATTTGTTTGTGTATGGGGTTGTTAGGGAGGTGAATGCAAGAGTTTTGGAAAGAGGGGCAAGTATGAAGTGTGTTGGGGATGAGAGAGCTTGGGAAGTGAGTCAGTTGTTGTTCGCTGATGATACAGCGCTGGTGGCTGATTCATGTGAGAAACTGCAGAAGCTGGTGACTGAGTTTGGTAAAGTGTGTGAAAGAAGAAAGTTAAGAGTAAATGTGAATAAGAGCAAGGTTATTAGGTACAGTACGGTTGAGGGTCAAGTCAATTGGGAGGTAAGTTTGAATGGAGAAAAACTGGAGGAAGTGAAGTGTTTTAGATATCTGGGAGTGGATCTGGCAGCGGATGGAACCATGGAAGCGGAAGTGGATCATAGGGTGGGGGAGGGGGCGAAAATTCTGGGAGCCTTGAAGAATGTGTGGAAGTCGAGAACATTATCTCGGAAAACAAATATGGGTATGTTTGAACGAATAGTGGTTCCAACAATGTTGTATGGTTGCGAGGCGTGGGCTATGGATAGAGTGGTGCGCAGGAGGATGGATGTGCTGGAAATGAGATGTTTGAGGACAATGTGTGGTGTGAGGTGGTTTGATCGAGTAAGTAACGTAAGGGTAAGAGAGATGTGTGGAAATAAAAAGAGCGTGGTTGAGAGAGCAGAAGAGGGTGTTTTGAAATGGTTTGGGCACATGGAGAGAATGAGTGAGGAAAGATTGACCAAGAGGATATATGTGTCGGAGGTGGAGGGAACGAGGAGAAGAGGGAGACCAAATTGGAGGTGGAAAGATGGAGTGAAAAAGATTTTGTGTGATCGGGGCCTGAACATGCAGGAGGGTGAAAGGAGGGCAAGGAATAGAGTGAATTGGAGCGATGTGGTATACCGGGGTTGACGTGCTGTCAGTGGATTGAATCTGGGCATGTGAAGCGTCTGGGGTAAACCATGGAAAGCTGTGTAGGTATGTATATTTGCGTGTGTGGACGTATGTATATACATGTGCATGGGGGTGGGTTGGGCCATTTCTTTCGTCTGTTTCCTTGCGCTACCTCGCAAACGCGGGAGAGCGACAAAGCAAAAAGAAAAAAAAAAGAAAAAAAAAAAAAAATATATATATATATATATATATATATATATATATATATATATATATATATATATATATATATATATATATATATATATATATATCATCCATGGGGATAGGGGAGAAAGAATACTTCCCACGTATTCCCTGCGTGTCGTAGAAGGCGACTAAAAGGGAAGGGAGCGGGGGGCTGGAAATCCTCCCCTCTTGTTTTTTTTTTGTTTTTTTTTAATTTTCCAAAAGAAGGGGGCCAGGTGAGGATATTCCCTCAGAGGCCCAGTCCTCTGTTCTTAACGCTACCTTGCTAACGCGAGGAATGGCGAATAGTTTGAAAAAAAAAAAAAAGATATATATATATATATATATATATATATATATATATATATATATATATATATATATATATATATATATATATATATATATATATTTATATATATAACTGAAGCATTACTGGTACCATTGTCTCCTTCAGTAAGATAGGATAGAAGGAGACAGATCCAAGTTGCTCCATCACAGGACACAATTTCATGTTAAGGTTGTCATCTCTCCCACTTTAACCAGCTACTCTACTTATAAGTAGCAGCTGAACGAGAAAATATTTTGGCTGCCGTCCGTGGTGCCTTCAGGTGCTGTGGTCTCCTCACCTCTTCCTTTCTGCAGTATCAGCTCTGGCTGGAAATACGACATATCAGTAATACAATGTTAGCATACAAGAATTCAGCTCTGTAGCTACGTAGTTCAACGTACCAACCAGAGGACACTTGCTCTATCCACTCACAGCTGAACTACCGAAGTGCTATTCCAAACAAGACAGACAACCTTCGCCAAAAGCAAAAACTGGATGATATTATGATGATACAGCATCTACATTATATTTCCTCTACGTACGACATAATTCATAAAGTAAGTAATCCAGCAGCATTCAGTCTCAAGTTCAACTGAGCTAGTGTCGAACACCAGCTGTCTGCTTCCTTGTCTCATCTTTTCTGTGAGGCCCAGTTGTTAAAGGCTGCCTCTTCTCTTCACTGTGTTATTTTCAACCATAACATTTGCCTCCGTTTGTGCTTATTCTTGGAATAAAACTCCTATATCTCGCCTCATCGATCTAGAGTGTCCCAGCTCTGAAACCATATAGCTCAAAATTTCATTACATTCGATATGTTTGGCTTTATGATTCGATCAAATCCCCTCCAGTTCCTCAAACTCTTTACCTTCTTCGACTATTTGGGTTCTACCAACAAGTGTTGCATGGAATTACAATATTCACCTCAGGGATTTGCTGCTGTAAGCAGGATGATCCTGTAGAGTCGAGGACCTTTCTTTTTTCCCCTTCTTAATAATCTGGAGCAAATGACTAAACTGCCAATCACTACTCCAAAACACTCAACCCTTAGGGTCCCCCTATCACAATCTTATCCCTGCCACTTCCACCTGAGTACATTCACTCTCTAATATCGAGCGAAGTGCCAACTCTAGCGGTCTGGAAGGGAGGCTTCAGTGGTCATCTTGCACAGATATCATGCTGACTTTTTCTGGGAAGCAATGGTGCTTCTCCGGACGGAATGCCTCCAGCTGTACTGACTGTATAGCGAAGGCTATTTTGGCTGGGATGGATTCCTGCGTCCCTTCCACTAAACATTCATCTCCCAAATCACGGTTGACTGACCTTGCTCATATACCTGTCACATTAAGAACAAAGCATATTAAACATATCAGTTCCTATTGATTTCATTCCTCATTCATTTCTGCACTGAATCATCTACCGTTCTTTCTAGTCCTTAACCAAAAGCACCACCAACAAATTCTGTAAAATAAACCTTTCTCCATCTTTTTCACCCTAGTCATCCATCAGTTACAGGTAAATCCGCTCTCTTCTGTACCGTGTGATGCCACATCCAGTCCTCTCCTTCAGCTTCCTCGCTACTTCTATATTTCCCTCGCACGAAGTCTTCTGAGTTCTCACACACCTCCGGGTTGACGAGGCGTGTAGTCCTTTCCTTCTTGGTGCAGCTGAAACCTAAGAAAGGAAACCGTGCTAAACATTTTAGCAATCCTTCCATCGCTCTCATTTCTTCTGTCAAGAAAGTTTTTGAGACTCTACTTATCTCTCACTTAACATTTACAATTACATTCCCCTGGTCACCAATGCGGCCTTCGTGGTGATCTTTACTCTGTGATTCATACTCCTCTCTCAGAAAGTTTGGCATATCTTTTAATGTTGCCCTCGACATTATCAGTCTTTGACAGGATGTGACATAAGACTTTGCTTTCTAACCTTAGTTTCCAATGATTTCTCTGTATCTGTCTGTTCTCTAGTAAGTAGCTCTCATCTCCAGTGGATCCGTTGCAGTAATAGGTGATGCAGCTACTTCCTCCTCTTATCCTATCAACAGTGAAGTCTCTCAGGGCTCTATCTTATCGCCTACACTCTTTCTTCTCCTTATAAATGATCTATTTTATCCCCTAACCCAATTCATTCTTACGCTCATGATTTCATCCTAAATATTTCAACGCACTTTCCCCGATCTCCACACTCCAAAACTGGTTCTTTTTCTCACACAGAACACATTCCCTCTTCAAGCGGATCTCTGCAGCATTTCAGAATAGGGATGTGGTAATCTGGTTTAATTCTGTGATTCAAAAACGAATTTCCTACGCTTGTCTCTTTCTAAATCTTATTCGTCTCCCAACGGTGAATTCAAATACACGACAGTTCAGACCTTCATTGATATAAACATAACTATACCCCTAACTTAGTTTGGGAAATCCGACATCAGGAACACCGTAAAATCTGCTTCCGAAAACCTGGAGATTTTGTACGGGAGCCTTATGAAATTCTTATTCTACCCCAATGAGGAGCACTGTCCGTATATCTACGATGGCTCTTCCTCCGCTTCTATCATAGCCAGAGCGGATTCAAAAGCTTTCTGCCACTTTTAATCTCCAGCTATCACTCCTTGTCAACCATCCCTTTCCGTCCGCTACACCAGGACTGACTGCTATGATACCTCCTGCTTTCGTCGAACAGGAAAGCTGCACAGTTCTCTTCTTTTCCTTCATCTGATCCCATGACCTTTTCACCTTTAAGAACCAGATCTGCAGACACCTACGTAACTCTGATTAATCTCTTCATTCTTTTATTCTTATTCTAGTTTTCATTGCATTCTTGAGGACTATGCATGTTTATTTTGTCCATGCCACATATGCCATATATATCTGTATTGGAAAGGACCACAATTTTGCGCGTGATCAAGTATATTCCTGAGTCCACGAGGAAAATGAAATAAGATAAGTTCCCAAGTGCACTTTCGTGTAATAATCACATCATCCGGGGAAATACAAGAAAGAAATATAAGTCACTTGATATGCAACGAAGAGACGTAGCTAGGCCGCCATTTGGTAAACACTTGTTTACCAAATGGCGTCATAGATACGTCTCCTCGTTGTATATCAAGTGACATATTTCCTTCTTGTATCTCCCCTGATGATGTGATTATTACACGCAAGTATTCTTGGGAACTTATCGTGTTTCATTTTCCCCATGGACTCATAGGAACATATATTCAAATATACATATATATATATATATATATATATATATATATATATATATATATATATATATATATATATATACATTGGAAAGGATCACAATTTTGCGCGTGATCAAGATATTCCTATGAGTCCACGGGGAAAATGAAACACGAAAAGTTCCCAAGTGCACTATCACTAAAGCTCCAGTTGATGACCTGTTAGAATATCTATTTGATGTCTTGGATGATATTCAATTACCTGTTTCAAAGTCTAATTTCATTGAACTGATAAAATTGTGTATAAAAGACTGTGTATTTCAATTTAATGGAGATTATTATGCTCAAAAATTTGGTATGGCAATGGGAAACCCTCTTTCACCTGTACTAAGTAATCTTTATATGGAATTTTTTGAAACAGAATTACTAAAGGATACCTTACCTTCTAATGCAATTTGGTTTAGGTATGTAAATGATGTTCTTTGTGTTTGGCCAACAAATGAAAATTTACAAATATTTCTCCCCTTACTTAACAATTAAGTACCTTCCATCAAATTTACTGTAGAAAATGAAAGTAATGGTATGTTACCATTTTTAGATTGCATGATCCATAGACAAGGAAACAAGTTTAAGTTTAGCATATACAGAAAACCCACCAATGTATGCTCTTATATCCATTATTACTCATCTCAACATGACAGACTTAAATTATCATCATTTCAATCTATGTTCCTAAGGGCATTACGTATTTGCAGTCCAGAGTTTATTGATGAAGCGATTGAGAAGATATATTCTATTGGATCTAAGTTAAAGTACCCTAGATCTTTCATTGATAAATCCCTTAAGTTAGCAAAGAAATCATTTTATAGAGTTGACCCCAAACCTCCCATTAACACCAAGAATCCTTTAGTTCTCCCTTTTAATAATAATTTCACTTTGCTTCCCATGTTGCTTATATCCTTTAATGTAAATGTTGCCTTTAGCAGCAATAATACTATAAAGAATATCTTAATCAGGAATTCACCAGAAAATTCTCTTGCTTCCATCTATAAAGTTCCTTGTGGAAACTGTAATAAATTCAATGTTGGTCAGACTGGTAAGGATCTTTCTGTTAGACTTAAGCAACATAAACATAGTATAAGAACGGGAAAAGAATGAAATGCCTTGTTTAATCATGTTAAAAACTATGATCATTGTATTGACTGGAGTAACGCCATCTCAGTTGTTAACTCTAACTCTATTACCAAGAGAAATATCATTGAATCTTCTATTATCAAATACACAAAGAATTATAATCTTAATATTAGTGATGGTCTGCACAAATTGGATAACTTTATTGTTGATAAGATTTGTAAAATGATAAGTTTATCAACACTCGTTGTATGTTTTGAACAATCACATGTTTACCAAATAGCGTCCTAGCTTCGTCTATTCGATGTATATACATTGACTGTTATATTCCTCTTCTTGTGTCTACCCTGATGATGTGATTATTACACGAAAGTGCACTTGGGAACTTTTCGTGTTTCATTTTCCCCGTTGACTCATAGGAATATATATATATATATATATATATATATATATATATATATATATATATATATATATATATATATATATATATATATATATATATATATATATATTTTTTTTTTTTGCTTTGTCGCTGTCTTCCGCGTTTGCAAGGTAGCGCAAGGAAACAGACGAAAGAAATGGCCCAACCCACCCCCATACACATGTATATACATACGTCCACACACGCAAATATATATACCTACACAGCTTTCCATGGTTTACCCCAGACGCTTCACATGCCCTGATTCAATCCAATGAGAGCACGTCAACCCCGGTATACCACATCGATCCAATTCACTCTATTCCTTGCCCTCCTTTCACCCTCCTGCATGTTCAGGCACCGATCACACAAAATTTTTTTCGCTCCATCTTTCCTCGTCGAATTTGGTCTCCCTCTTCTCCTCGTTCCCTCCACCTCCGACACATATATCCTCTTGGTCAATCTTTCCTCACTCATTCTCTTCATGTGCCCAAACCATTTCAAAACACCATCTTCTGCTCTCTCAACCACGCTCTTTTTATTTCCACACATCTCTCTTACCCTTACGTTACTTACTCGATCAAACCACCTCACACCACAGATTGTCCTCAAACATCTCATTTCCAGCCCATCCATCCTCCTGCGCACAACTCTATCCATAGCCCACGCCTCGCAACCATACAACATTGTGGGAACCACTATTCCTTCAAACATACCCATTCTTGCTTCCGGAGATAATGTTCTCGACTTCCACACATTCTTCAAGGCTCTCAGAATTTTCGCCCCCTCCCCCACCCTATGATCCACTTCCGCTTCCATGGTTCCATCCGCTGCCAGATCCACTCCAAGATATCTAAAACACTTTTCTTCCTCCAGTTTTTCTCCATTCAAACTTACCTCCCAGTTGACTTGACCCTCAACCCTACTGTACCTAATAACCTTGCTCTTATTCACAATTACTCTTAACTTTCTTCTTTCACACACTTTACCAAAATCAGTCACCAGCTTCTGCAGTTTCTCACATGAATCAGCCACCAGCGATGTATCATCAGCGAACAACTGACTCACTTCCCAAGCTCTCTCATCCCCAACAGACTTCATACTTGCCCCTCTTTCCAAAACTCTTGCATTCACCTCCCTAATAACCCCATCCATAAACAAATTAAACAACCATGGAGACATCACACAACCCTGCCGCAATCCTACATTCACTGAGAACCAATCACTTTCCTCTCTCCCTACACGTACACATACCTTACATACTCGATAAAAACTTTTCACTGCTTCTAACAACTTGCCTCCCACACCATATATTCTTAATACCTTCTACAGAGCATCTCTATCAACTCTATCATATGCCTTCTCCAGATCCATAAACGCTACATACAAATCCATTTGCTTTTCTGAGTATTTCTCAAATACATTCTTCAAAGCAAACACCTGATCCACACATCCTCTACCATCTCTGAAACCACACTGCTCTTCCCCAATCTGATGCTCTGTACATGCCTTCACCCTCTCAATCAATACCCTCCCATATAATTTACCAGGAATACTCAACAAACTTATACCTCTGTAATTTGAGCACTCACTCTTATCCCCTTTGCCTTTGTACAATGGCACTATGCACGCATTCCGCCAATCCTCAGGCACCTCACCATGAGTCATACATACATTAAATAACCTTACCAACCAGTCAATAATGCAGTCACCCCCTTTTTTAATAAATTCCACTGCAATACCATCCAAACCTGCTACCTTGCCGGCTTTCATCTTCCGCAAAGCTTTTACTACCTCTTCTCTGTTTACCAAATCATTTTCCCTAACCCTCTCACTTTGCACACCACCTCGACCAAAACACCCTATATCTGCCACTCTATCATCAAACACATTCAACAAACCTTCAAAATACTCACTCCATCTCCTTCTCACATCACCACTACTTGTTATCACCTCCCCATTTGCGCCCTTCACTGAAGTTCCCATTTGCTCTCTTGTCTTACGCACTTTATTTACCTCCTTCCAGAACATCTTTCTATTCTCCCTATATATATATATATATATATATATATATATATATATATATATATATATATATATATATATATATATATATACATATATCTTTTCTTTCTTTCAAATTATTTACCATTTCCCGCGTTAGCAAGGAAGCGTTAAGAACAGAGGACTGGGCCTCTGAGGGAATATCCTCACCTGGCCCCCTTCTCTATTCCCTCTTTTGGAAAATTAAAAAAGAAACAAGAGGGGAGGATTTCCAGCCCCCCTTTCCCTCCCCATTTAGTCGCCTTGTACGACACGCAGGAAATACGTGGGAAGTATTCTTTCTCCCCTATCCCCAGGGATAATAAATATATATATATATATATATATATATATATATATATATATATATATATATATATATATATATATATATATATATATATATATATATGTATATATATATATATATATGTATATAAATATATATATATATATATATATATATATATATATATATATATATATATATATATATATATATATATATATATATATATATATATATATATATATATATATAAATATATATATATATATATATATATATATATATATGTATATATATATATATATATATATATATATATATATATATATATATATATTTTTTTTTTTTTTTTTTTTTTTTTTTTTTTTTTTAATTTTCCAAAAGAAGGAACAGAGAAGGGGGCCAGGTGAGGGTATTCCCTCAAAGGCCCAGTCCTCTGTTCTTAACGCTACCTCGCTATCGCGGGAAATGGCGAATAGTATGAAAAAAAAAAAAAAATATATATATATATATATATATATATGATAGAGTTGATAGAGATGCTCTGTGGAAGGTATTAAGAGTGTATGGTGTGGGAGGCAAGTTGTTAGAAGCAGTGAAATGTTTTTATCGATGATGTAAGGCATGTGTACGTGTAGGAAGAGAGGAAGGTGATTGGTTCTCAGTGAATGTAGGTTTGCGGCAGGGGTGTGTGATGTCTCCATGGTTGTTTAATTTGTTTATGGATGGGGTTGTTAGGTAGGTGAATGCAAGAGTTTTGGAAAGAGGGGCAAGTATGCAGTCTGTTGTGGATGAGAGAGCTTGGGAAGTGAGTCAGTTGTTGTTCGCTGATGATACAGCGCTGGTGGCTGATTCATGTGAGAAACTGCAGAAGCTGGTGACTGAGTTTGGTAAAGTGTGTGAAAGAAGAAAGTTAAGAGCAAATGTGAATAAGAGCAAGCTTATTAGGTACAGTAGGGTTGAGGGTCAAGTCAATTGGGAGGCATGTTTGAATGAAGAAAAACTGGAGGAAGTAAAGTGCTTTAGATATCTGGGAGTGGATCTGGCAGCGGATGGAACCATGGAAGCGGAAGTGAATCATAGGGTGTGGGAGGGGGCGAAAATTCTGGGGGCCCTGAAAAATGTGTGGAAGTCGAGAACATTATCTCGGAAAGCAAAAATGGGTATGTTTGAAGGAATAGTTGTTCCAAAAATGTTGTATGGTTGCGAGGCATGGGCTATGGATAGACTTGTGCGCAGGAGGGTGAATGTGCTGGAAATGTGATGTTTGAGGACAATATGTGGTGTGAGGTGGTTTGATCGAGTAAGTAATGTATGGGTAAGAGAGATGTGCGGAAATAAAAAGAGTGTGGTTGAGAGAGCAGAAGAGGGTGTTTTGAAATGGTTTGGTCACATGGAGAGAATGAGTGAGGAAAGATTGACCAAGAGGATATATGTGTCAGAGGTGGAGGGAACGAAGAGAAGCGGGAGACAAAATTGGAGGTGGAAAGATGGAGTGAAAAAGATTTTGAGTGATCGGGGCCTGAACATGCAGGAGGCTGAAAGGCGTGCAAGGAATAGAGTGAATTGGAACGATGTGGTATACCGAGGTCGACGTGCTGTCAATGGATTGAACCAGGGCATGTGAAGCGTCTGGGATAAACCATGGAAAGTTCTGTGGGGCCTGGATGTGGAAAGGGAACTGTGGTTTCGGTGCATTATTACATGACAGCTAGAGGCTGAGTGTGAACGAATGGGGCCTTTGTTGTCTTTTCCTAGCGCTACCTCGCACACATGAAGGGGGAGGAGGTTGTTATTTCATGTGTGGCGAGGAGGCGATGGGAATGAATAAAGGCAGACAGTATGAATTCTGTGTATATATGTTTTATCCCTGGGGATAGGGGAGAAAGAATACTTCCCACGCATTCCTCACGTGTCGCAGAAGGCAACTAAAGGGGACGGGAGCGAGGGGCCAGAAACCCTCCCCTCCTTGTATTTTAACTTTCTAAAAGGGGAAACAGAAGAATGAGTCACGCGAGGAGTGCTCATCCTCCTCGAAGGCTCAGATTGGGGTGTCTAAATGTGTGTGGATGTAACCAAGATGAGAAAAAAGGAGAGATAGGTAGTATGTTTGAGGAAAGGAACCTGCATGTTTTGGCTCTGAGTGAAACGAAGCTCAAGGGTAAACGGGAAGAATGGTTTGGGAATGTCTTGGGAGTAAAGTCAGGGGTTAGTGAGAGGACAAGTGCAAGGGAAGGGGTAGCACTACTCGTGAATCAGGAGTTCTGGGAGTATGTGATAGAGTGTAAGAAAGTAAATTCTATATTGATATGGGTAAAACTGAAAGTTGATGGAGAGAGATGGGTGATTATTAGTGCACATGCACCTCGGCATGAGAAGAAAGATCATGAGAGGCAAATGTTTTGGGAGCAGAAGAATGAGTGTGTTAGTGGTTTTGATGCACAAGACCGGGTTATAGTGATGGCTGATTTGAATGCAAAGGTGAGTAATATTGCAGTTGAGGGAATAATTGGTATACATGGAGTGTTCAGTGTTGTAAATGGAAATGGTGAAGAGCATGTAGATTTATGTGCTGAAAAAGAACTGGTGATTGGGAATACCTGGTTTAAAAAGCGACATATACATAAGTATACGTATGTAAGTAGGAGAGATGGCCAGAGAGCGTTATTGGATTACGTGTTAATTGATAGACGAAGAGAGAATGTTGGGGTGAAGAGAGTGGTGAGAGTAAGTGAGATTGGGAAGGAGACTTGTGTGGGGAAGTACCAGGAGAGACTGAGAACAGAATGGAAAAAGGTGAGAACAAAGGAGGAAAGGGGAGTGGGGGAGGAATGGGATGTATTTAGGGAAGTAGTGATGGCTTACGCAAAAGATGCTTGGGGCATGAGAAGCGTGGGAGGTGGGTTGATTAGAAAAGGTAGTGAGTGGTGGGATGAAGAAGTAATATTATTAGTGAAAGAGAAGAGAGAGGCATTTGGACGATTTTTGCAGGGAAAAAATGCAAATGAGTGGGAGAGGTATAAAAGAAAGAGGCAGGAGGTCAGGAGAAAGGTGCAAGAGGTGAAAAGAGGGCAAATGAGAGTTGGGGTGAGAGAGTATCATTAAATTTTAGGGAGAATAAAATATGTTTTGGAAGGAGGTAAATAAAGTGCGTAAGACAAGGGAGCAAATGGGAACTTCAGTGAAGGGCGCTAATGGGGAGGTGATAACAAGTAGTGGTGATGTGAGAAGGAGATGGAGTGAGTATTTTGAAGGTTTGTTGAATGTGTTTGATGATAGAGTGGCAGATATAGGGTGTTTTGGTCGAGGTGGTGTGCAAAGTGAGAGGGTTAGGGAAAATGATTTGGTAAATAGAGAAGAGGTAGTAAAAGCTTTACGGAAGATGAAAGCCGGCAAGGCAGCAGGTTTGGATGGTACTGCAGTGGAATGTATTAAAAAAGGGAGTGACTGTATTGTTGTCTGGTTGGTAAGGTTATTTAATGTATGTATGACTCATGGTGAGGTGCCTGAGGATTGGCGGAATGCTTGCATAGCGCAATTGTACAAAGGCAAAGGGGATAAGAGTGAGTGCTCAAATTACAGAGGTATAAGTTTGTTGAGTATTCCTGGTAAATTGTATGGGAGGGTATTGATTGAGAGGGTGAAGGCATGTACAGAGCATCAGATTGGGGAAGAGCAGTGTGGCTTCAGAAGTGGTAGAGGATGTGTGGATCAGGTGTTTGCTTTGAAGAATGTATGTGAGAAATACTTAGAAAAGCAAATGGATTTGTATGTAGCATTTATGGATCTGGAGAAGGCATATGATAGAGTTGATAGAGATGCTCTGTGGAAGGTATTAAGAATATATGGTGTGGGAGGCAAGTTGTTAGAAGCAGTGAAAAGTTTTTATTGAGGATGTAAGGCATGTGTACGTGTAGGAAGAGAGGAAAGTGATTGGTTCTTAGTGAATGTAGGTTTGCGGCAGGGGTGTGTGATGTCTCTATGCTTGTTTAATTTGTTTATGGATGGGGTTGTTAGGGAGGTGAATGCAAGAGTTTTGGAAAGAGGGGCAAGTATGCAGTCTGTTGTGGATGAGAGAGCTTGGGAAGTGAGTCAGTTGTTGTTCGCTGATGATACATCGCTGGTGGCTGATTCATGTAAGAAACTGCAGAAGCTGGTGACTGAGTTTGGTAAAGTGTGTGAAAGAAGAAAGTTAAGAGTAAATGTGAATAAGAGCAAGGTTATTAGGTACAGTAGGGTTGAGGGTCAAGTCAATTGGGAGGTAAGTTTGAATGGAGAAAAACTGGAGGAAGTAAAGTGTTTTAGATATCTGGGAGTGGATCTGGCAGTGGATGGAACCATGGAAGCGGAAGTGAATCATAGGGTGGGGGAGGGGGCGAAAATCTGGGAGCCTTGAAGAATGTGTGGAAGTCGAGAACATTATCTCGGAAAGCAAAAATGGGTATGTTTGAAGGAATAGTGGTTCCAACAATGTTGTATGGTTCCGAGGTGTGGGCTATGGATAGAGTTGTGCGCAGGAGGGTGGATGTGCTGGAAATGAGATGTTTGAGGACAATATGTGGTGTGAGGTGGTTTGATCGAGTAAGTAATGTAAGGGTAAGAGAGATGTGTGGAAATAAAAAGAGTGTGGTTGAGAGAGCAGAAGAGGGTGTTTTGAAATAGTTTGGTCACATGGAGAGAATGAGTGAGGAAAGATTGACCAAGAGGATATATGTGTCAGAGGTGGAGGGAACGAGGAGAAGTGGGAGACCAAATTGGAGGTGGAAAGATGGAGTGAAAAAGATTTTGTGTGATCGGGGCCTGAACATGCAGGAGGGTGAAAGGCGTGCAAGGAATAGAGTGAATTGGAACGATGTAATATATCGGGGTCGACGTGCTGTCAGTGGATTGAACCAGGGCATGTGAAGCGTCTGGGGTAAACCAGGGAAAGTGTGTGAGGCCTGGATGTGGAAAGGGAGCTGTGGTTTCGGTGCATTATTACATGACAGGTAGAGACTGAGTGTGAACGAATGGGGCCTTTGGTGTCTTTTCCTAGCCCTACCTCTCACACGTGAGGGGAGAGGGGGTTGTTATTCCATGTGTGGCGGGGTTGGCGATGGGAACAAATAAAGGCAGACAGTATGAATTATGTACATGTGTATATATGTATATGTCTGTGTGTGTATATATATGTTTACATTGAGATGTATAAGTATGTATATTTGCGTGTGTGGACGTGTATGTATATAAGTGTGTATGTGGGCGGGTTGGGCCATTCTTTTGTCTGTTTCGTTGCGCTACCTCACTAACGCGGGAGACAGAGACAAAGCAAAGTAAATAAAATAAATAGTATATATGTATATGTCTGTGTGAGTATTTACACTCTTTTTTCTACCACATATCTCTCTTACCTTATTATTACTTACTCCATCAAACTACCTCACACCACATATCCTCAAACATCTCATTTCCAGCACATCCACCCTTCTCCGCACAACTCTATCTATAGCCTACGCCTCGCAACCATAAAACATTGTTGGAACCACTATTCCTTCAAACATACCCATTTTTGCTTTCCCAGATAATGTTCTCGACTTACACATATTCTTCAACGCTCCCAGAATTTTCGCCTCCTCCCCCACCCAATGACTCACCTCCGCTTCCATGAATCCATCCGCTGCCAAATCCACTCCCAGACATCCAAAATGCTTCATCCCCTCCAGCCCCTCTTCATCCAAACCCACCTCCCAACTGACTTATCCCCCAACCCCACCGTACACAGCAACCCCTCTCCCATTCACACCCATTCCCAGCTCTCCCCCCCCCCTCACACACTTTACCAAACTCAGTCACCAGCCGCTGCAGTTTCTCACCCGAACCCGCCACCAACGCTGCATCATTAGCGAACAACTAACTCACTTCCCATTTATATATATATATATATATATATATATATATATATATATATATATATATATATATATATATATATATATATATATATATATATATATATATATATATATATATATATATATTGTAGATTTATGTGTTGAAAAAGG
This sequence comes from Panulirus ornatus, assembly GCF_036320965.1. Lineage (NCBI taxonomy): Eukaryota > Metazoa > Arthropoda > Malacostraca > Decapoda > Palinuridae > Panulirus > Panulirus ornatus. The sequence continues at coordinate 47,176,807 of NC_092242.1, read as the reverse complement.
ACTGGTGATTGGAAATACCTGGTTTAAAAAGCGAGATATACATAATTATACGTATGTAAGTAGGAGAGATGGCCAGAGAGCGTTATTGGATTACGTGTTAATTGACAGGCGCGCGAAAGAGAGACTTTTGGATGTAAATGTGCTGAGAGGAGCAACTGGAGGGATGTCTGATCATTATCTTGTGGAGGCTAAGGTGAAGATTTGTATGGGTTTTCAGAAAAGAAGAGTGAATGTTGGGGTGAAGAGGGTGTTGAGAGTAAGTGAGCTTGGGAAGGAGAGTTGTGTGAGGAAGTACCAGGAGAGACTGAGTACAGAATGGAAAAAGGTGAGAACAATGGAAGTAAGGGGAGTGGGGGAGGAATGGGATGTATTTAGGGAAGCAGTGATGGATTGCGCAAAAGATGCTTGTGGCATGAAAAGAGTGGGAGGTGGGTTGATTAGAAAGGGTAGTGAGTGGTAAGATGAAGATGTAAGATTATTAATGAAAGAGAAGAGAGAGGCATTTGGACGATTTTTGCAGGGAAAAAATGCAATTGAGTGGGAGATGTATAAAAGAAAGAGACTGGAGGTCAAGAGAAAGGTGCAAGAGGAGAAAAAGAGGGCAAATGAGAGTTGGGGTGAGAGAGTATCACTAGATTTTAGGGAGAATAAAAAGATGTTCTGGAAGGAGGTAAATAAAGTGCGTAAGACAAGGGAGCAAATGGAAACTTCAGTGAAGGGCGCTAATGGGGAGGTGATAAGAAGTAGTGGTGATGTGAGAAGGAGATGGAGTGAGTATTTTGAAGGTTTGTTGAATGTGTTTGATGATAGAGTGGCAGATATAGGGTGTCTTGGTCGAGGTGGTGTGCAAAGTGAGAGGGTTTCAGAAAATGATTTGGTAAACAGAGAAGAGGTTGTAAAAGCTTTGCGGAAGATGAAAGCCGGCAAGGCAGCAGGTTTGGATGGTATTGCAGTGGAATTTATTAAAAAAGGGGGTGACTGTATCGTTGACTGGTTGGTAAGGTTATTTAATGTATGTATGACTCATGGTGAAGTGCCTGAGGATTGGCGGAATGCGTGCATAGTGCCATTGTACAAAGGCAAAGGGGATAAGAGTGAGTGCTCAAATTACGGAGGTATAAATTTGTTGAGTATTCCTGGTAAATTATATGGGAGGGTATTGATTGAGAGGGTGAAGGCATGTACAGAGCATCAGACTGGGGAAGAGCAGTGTGGTTTCAGAAGTGGTAGAGGATGTGTGGATCAGGTGTTTGCTTTGAAGAATGTATGTGAGAAATACTTAGAAAAGCAAATGGATTTGTATGTAGCATTTATGGATCTGGAGAAGGCATATGATAGAGTTGATAGAGATGCTCTGTGGAAGGTATTAAGAATATATGGTGTAGGTGGCAAGTTGTTAGAAGCAGTGAAAAGTTTTTATCGAGGATGTAAGGCATGTGTACGTGTAGGAAGAGAGGAAAGTGATTGGTTCTCAGTGAATGTAGGTTTGCGGCAGGGATGTGTGATGTCTCCATGGTTGTTTAATTTGTTTATGGATGGGGTTGTTAGGGAGGTGAATGCAAGAGTTTTGGAAAGAGGGGCAAGAATGAAGTCTGTTGTAGATGAGAGAGCTTAGGAAGTGAGTCAGTTGTTGTTCGCTGATGATACAGCGCTGATGGCTGATTAATGTGAGAAACTGCCGAAGCTGGTGACTGAGTTTGGTAAAGTGTGTGAAAGAAGAAAGTTAAGAGTAAATGTAAATAAGAGCAAGGTTATTAGGTACAGTAGGGTTGAGGGTCAAGTCAATTGGGAGGTAAGTTTGAATGGAGAAAAACTATAGGAAGTAAAGTGTTTTAGATATCTGGGAGTGGATCTCGCAGCGGATGGAACCATGGAAGCGGAAGTGGATCATAGGGTGGGGGAGGAGGCGAAAATCCTGGGAGCCTTGAAGAATGTGTGGAAGTCGAGAACATTATCTCGGAAAGCAAAAATGGGTATGTTTGAAGGAATAGTGGTTCCAACAATGTTGTATGGTTGCGAGACGTGGGCTATGGATAGAGTTGTGCTCAGGAGGGTGGATGTGCTGGAAATGAGATGTTTGAGGACAATGTGTGGTGTGAGGTGGTTTGATCGAGTAAGTAATGTTAGGGTAAGAGAGATGTGTGGAAATAAAAAGAGCGTGGTTGAGAGAGCAGAAGAGGGTGTTTTGAAATGGTTTGGGCACATGGAGAGAATGAGTGAGGAAAGATTGACCAAGAGGATATATGTGTCGGAGGTGGAGGGAACGAGGAGAAGTGGGAGACCAAATTGGAGGTGGAAAGATGGAGTGAAAAAGATTTTGAGTGATCGGGGCCTGATCATGCAGGAGGGTGAAAGGCGGGCAAGGAATAGAGTGAATTGGATCGATGTGGTATACCGTGGTTGACGTGCTGTCAGTGGATTGAATCAGGGCATGTGAAGCGTCTGGGGTAAACCATGGAAAGGTGTGTAGGTATGTGTATTTGCGTGTGTGGACGTGTATGCATATACATTGTATGGGGGTGGGTTGGGCCATTTCTTTCGTGTGTTTCCTTGCGCTACCTCGCAAACGCGTGAGACAGCGTCAAAGCAAAAAAAAAAAAAAAAAGAAAATATATATATATATATATATATATATATATATATATATATATATATATATATATATATATATATATATATATACATATATATGTATATATATATATATATATATTTTCTTTCTTTTCTTGTTTTATACTATTCGCCATTTCCCGCGTTAGCGAGGTAGCGTTAAGAACAGAGGACTGGGCCTTTGAGGGAGTATCCTCACCTGGCCCCCTTCTCTGTTCCTTCTTTTGGAAAAAAAAAAAATGAGAGGGGAGGATTTCCGGCCCCCCGCTCCCTTCCCTTTTAGTCGCCTTCTACGACACGCAGGGAATACGTGGGAAGTATTCTTTCTCCCCTATCCCCAGGGATAAAATATATATATATATATATATATATATATATATATATATATATATATATATATATATATATATATATATATATATATATATATATAAATATATATATGTATATATATATATATATATATATATATATATATATATATATATATATATATATATATATATATATATATATATTATCCCTGGGGATAGGGGAGAAAGAATACTTCCCACGTATTCCCTGCGTGTCGTAGAAGGCGACTAAAAGGGGAGGGAGCGGTTGGCTGGAAATCCTCCCCTCTCGTTTTTTTTTTTCAATTTTCCAAAAGAAGGAACAGAGAAGGGGGCCAGGTGAGGATATTCCCTCAATGGCCCAGTCCTCTGTTCGTAACGCTACCTTGCTAACGCGTTAAATTGCGAATAGTATGAAAGAAAGAAAGAATATATATATATATATATATATATATATATATATAAATAGATAGATTGATAGATAGATAGATAGATAGACAGATGGATAGATAGATAGATAGATATAGATAGTTGGATAGATAGATATTTAGACAGACGTACATTTACTGATACAGCATCAAAACATGTTAAATCTTAAGAGTGTGTCTCACGTACAGGTGAAAATTCCAGATTGATACAACATTCTCGTGGTAGTAATCACCACATTTACCATAGTGACCAACAAGCAGTCTAGTGCCCTCCTGGCACCGCACCCTTCGACAGGCAACAAAATGACCTCACAGCACAACACAGTCCCACAAGCAACAGACTGTTCTACACATATTTTGCAGCTAACAGAAGCTTCTTTGTCATGAAGGCCGTGTTTAACCTGGGACCGGTAGCACAAAAGGACCACGGAGATCTTAAGACGTCTTCGTAAGACCCCAGCGGGAGGATGATTGTAACATCAGACGTCAAATTGATTCATAACATTATCTTACATTATGCCCATATGGAAACTGCCTCATGCCTTTGATAGTGACGAGCGGCCACAGTGTCAAGACTCCAGGCATTTTACCAGTGCTATCAAGATGGTGTGTCATATTCTGAAGGTTTCTTCAGACTTATTGCTAAAAGGTTCAGTTTTCTCGTTTAACTAAAGCTTCAGTTTTATCATGTTACTGGAGACCCACAAAAGATGGAACCCACAACAGGTCAAATCAAAGTCGTTAACCGGTAACGTGCGCTATCTGCAACCACTTTGGAAAATACATATATTACACTCAGATTAGGACAGTACGAGGACAATACATCCTAATGGTACCAGTATGTCCTGCGGGAAACAAACTGTCCTGAAAGTCCCACTCCATCCCCCAGGCACACCTCCCTCATGACACCACACGGTCTTACAGCCACTGTACTCTCTTCCGTGCACCACAATGTCTGTGTTCCAGTCATGACAATATGTTCTAGACAAGAGTTTGTTCTTCAGGCAATACTATGTTCTCCAGGTGCCATTCTATGTTCGAGACATCACACTGTTCTCTGAGCATCATATCAACCTCTAACCTTTAAATTGTTCCCAAGACACCATATCATCCCCCGACATCACACTGTCATCCAGATATCACAAACTTTCCCAGGCAACATGTTGTTATGAACGTTGTTGCTCACACACACACACAATTGCAGGGTATATGCATTTGTATGGCGAAGTCTGGCATCTTTGCCCGCCTCCTGAGTGTGTTGGCGGAGGTGTTGCATTATGTTTCCAGGCACGTGATGTCTCGATCATTCCTCAATGTTGCAGGTTGTACTATCTAAGGTAAGAGAAGTCTATCAGTCAGTCCTTGAAATCATGTTGCAGTGAACACAGCAGTGTGTTTTAATGTAGCTGAACCAATATCGTATCCTATATTTTGTTATAAAAAAGGAGAATGTCACAGTGTTATCCAGTGATGAAGACAGAGAGCTAGTGAATTATCTTTTGAACTATGTATGTCCCATTTTTTTCGTCGTCAAGAAATATTGTTCGGTAACGTTAACCTGAAGTTTATAATTAAACATCAGGACATTATTACGTCGTCCTTCCCCACGAATCTTTCAGTACCAAAATCCCACAGCCCAAGGTGAGGAAGAGCAACAACCAGTCCCATCCACCAGAACTCACACTTTCCCATAGTTTCCATGATGTCATCGTGACAACAAACTATTCCTCAGGTACTGCACTTTACTCCAAACAACCCACTGTTTCCCAGGCAACACACCGTTCCCCATGCATTAACCTCTCTCCCACTTCTTTACGATATTTCCCAGGCAACACACTGTCTTCCAGGCACCACAATATTTCCCAGGCAACACACTGTCTTCCAGGCACCACAATATTTCCCAGGCAACACACTGTCTTCCAGGCACCACAATATTTCCCAGGCAACACACTGTCTTCCAGGCACCACAATATTTCCCAGGCAACACACTGTCTTCCAGGCACCACAATATTTCCCAGGCAACACACTGTCTTCCAGGCACCACAATATTTCCCAGGCAACACACTGTCCTCCAGGCACCACAATATTTCCCAGGCAGCACACCGTCCTCCAAGCATCACAATATTTCCCAGGCAACACACTGTCCTCCAGGCACCACAATATTTCCCAGGCAGCACACCGTCCTCCAAGCATCACAATATTTCCCAGGCAACACACTGTCCTCTAGCCACCACAATATTTCCCAGGCAACACACTGTCCTTCAAGTTCCACAATATTTCCCAGGCAACACGCTGCCCTCCAGGCATCGCAATATTTCCCAATGTTTCCCAGGCAACACACCGTCCTCCACGAAATGACCTCCTCTCTATGCACTGCAATATTTCTAAGGAATCACATTATCCTCCATACCCGACACTGTTCTCCGGGCACTAAGTATTTCTAAGACAACAGACAGTCCGCCAGGCACTGACCTCTCCAGAATTCACATTATTTCGACGACATCACACTGGGAGAGCGTCCTTCAAGCATCCCATCATTCTCCAGTCACTATGCTAATTTTCGGTTGTCACTTTGTTCTCCAAGTATGACGGTCGTCTAGGCATCGCGTATCTACCGGTACTTACGTATCCACCACGAAACACTGTTCTACAAGTACCACACCATCACACCATCTTCACAACACTACATTCCTTTCTAGGAATCATAATATTCTCTGGACACGATACTGTACTCCAGGCTCCACACACTCCTGCTATGAAGAACATGTGAGAGGAAGATGAGGGTGTCTGAGAGAGTGAGGTTTGCAGGGGAAGATGAGGTGTGTATGTCAAAGAAGATAAATGCAATAGTGAAGGACTGTCTGCGCGCGTTATTACGGGTGTGGTAAGGAAAGAACAGGAAATGCGTAAGTCATAAGGTGAGAGAACATCTAGCATGAGTGAGATGCGCACTGAGAGATTTAGCATGGAGCGTATGAGAGAGAATGGAAACAGTGACGTGTGTGGGTGAGATAAGGCGGAGGAGATGCGTGTCAGCTTGGGAGGACGACAGACACTGAGGTATGAGAGGCAGTGTGAGGCGCACCAGGCAAGGTAGGGAAACTTAATGATTAAAACTGAAGGAAGCAGAGAAAGAATAATGTGATGAATGAAAGGAATGTGAGTGAGAGTAAATAAGGGGAAGCTGGGAACGACGAAGGGCAGTAATGAGGGGAAGGAGAAATAAATAAAGTACTATGAGGCAATTATGAGAGCAAAGAATTTTAAAGGTTTTCAGAGTGAGGCGTTTCAGAATGAGGGTGTGAAAGTGTGGGTGAGAGAGGGTAAGTAAGAGTGAGCCGTGCATAGTGCAGGAGGGTCGTGTGGGGCCGCTGATATCTGTCAAATATTCACTGCTGCCTCGTCCCACCTGGCCACCCGTCATTTTTCATAGTGTCTTACTTCCTGGTGGCATTCTTCACGAGCTGAGTGCCACACCTGGGGTGAGACCACACTCCCACTGGTGTAGCTCAGTGTGGTATGAAGCTGAAGGTAGTGTTTTACCCTCTGTGTCATTAGCTTGTCCTGGTTGGTTATCACTGCCCCATTAAATGTCCTGTTGGGGATTATATAATAAATTGATGAATACATATGTTTGTAAAGTGCAGGAAAAAGGGGCAGGGCTTGAAAAAGAGGGCAGATGTGAGTTTGGATGAGCGATGTTCAGCAAATTTCAGGGAGAATAAGATGTTTTGGAAGGAGTTTCACAGCGTGAGTAAAAGATGAGAATACATGGGAACATCAGTGATGGGGGCAAATGGGAAAGTCTTAACAGGTAGTGATGAGATGAGGAGGAGATGGAGTGAGTATAGTGAAGGATTATTGGGTGTGATTGGTGATAGGGTGGCAGATGAAGGGTGTTTGGGTCGGGGTGGTACGCGAAGTGGTTTGGTGAAGAGAGAAGAGGTGGTTAAAGTGTTTTAGATATCTGGGAGTGGATCTGGCAGCGGATGGAACCATGGAAGCGGAAGTGGATCATAGGGTGGGGGAGGGGGCGAAAATTTTGGGAGCCCTTAAGAATGTGTGGAAGTCGAGAACATTATATCGGAAAGCAAAAATGGGTATGTTTGAAGGAATAGTGGTTCCAATAATGTTGTATGGTTGCGAGGCGTGGGCTATGGATAGAGTTGTGCGCAGGAGGATGGATGTGCTGGAAATGAGATGTTTGAGGACAATGTGTGGTGTGAGGTGGTTTGATCGAGTAAGTAACGTAAGGGTAAGAGAGATGTGTGGAAATAAAAAGAGCGTGGTTGAGAGAGCAGAAGAGGGTTTTTTGAAATGGTTTGGGCACATGGAGAGAATGAGTGAGGAAAGATTGACCAAGAGGATATATGTGTCGGAGGTGGAGGGAACGAGGAGAAGAGGGAGACCAAATATGAGGTGGAAAGATGTAGTGAAAAAGATTTTGTGTGATCGGGGCCTGAACATGCAGGAGGGTGAAAGGAGGGCAAGGAATAGAGTGAATTGGAGCGATGTGGTATACCGGGGTTGACGTGCTGTCAGTGGATTGAATCAAGGCATGTGAAGCGTTTGGGGTAAACCATGGAAAGCTGTGTAGGTATGTATATTTGCGTGTGTGGACGTATGTATGTACATGTGTATGGGGGTGGGTTGGGCCATTTCTTTCGTCTGTTTCCTTGCGCTACCTCGCAAACGCGGGAGACAGCGACAAAGCAAAAAAAAAAGATATATATCATTATCATAATTATACTTTGTCGCTGTCTCCCGCGCTAGCGAGGTAGCGCAAGGAAACAAACGAAAGAATGGCCCAACCCACCCGCATGCACATGTATATATATACACGTCCACACACAACACATATACATACCTATACATCTCAACGTATACGTATATATACACACACAGAGACATATACATATAAACACAAGTACATAATTCATACTGTCTGCCCTTATTCATTCCAGTCGCCACCCCACCAAACATGAAATAGCAACCCCCTCCCCCCGCATTTGCGCGAGGTAGCGCTAGGAAAAGACAAGGCCACATTCGTTCACACTCAGTTTCTAGCTGCCATGTTTAATGCACCGAAACCACAGGGATCAAATTTTAATATCATGAACTATGTAGATTTAGTCAACAATCTAAACATTATCTATGTTAATTTTGATTTCAAACTAGTTTGCTTTGATGTTTCCTCACTTTTCGCTAAAGTTCCAGTTAATGACCTTTTAGAATATTTATTTGATGTCTTGGATGATATTCATTTACCTGTTTCAAAGTCTGTTTTCATTGAACTGATAGAATTGTGTATAAAAGACTGTGTATTTCAATTCAGTGGTGATTATTATGCTCAAAAATTTGGTATGGCAATGGGTAACCCTCTTTCACCTGTCCTAAGTAATCTTTATATGGAATTTTTTGAAACAAAATTACTAAATGCAATTTGGTTAAGGAATGTGGATGATGTTCTTGGAGTTTGGCCAACAAATGAAAATTTACAAATATTTCTCCCCTTACTTAACAATTTAGTACCTTCCATCAAATCTACTGTAGAAAATAAAGATAATGGTATGTGACCATTATCAGATTGCATGATCCATAGGCAAGGAAACAAGTTAAAGTTTAGCATATGCAGAAAACCCACCATCGTATGCTTATATATCCATTATTACTCATCTCAACATTAAAAAGTTAAATTATCATCATTTCAATCTATGTTCCTAAGGGCATTACGTATTTGCAGTCCAGAGTTTATTGGTGATGACTTTGAAAAGATATATTCTATTGGATCTAAGTTAAAGTACTCTAAATCTTTCATTGACAAGTCCCTTAAGTTAGCAAAGAAATTATTTTTAAAGTTGAGCCCAAACCTCCCATTGACACCAAGAATCTTTTAGTTCTCCCTTTTGATAATAATTTCACTTTGCTTCCCATGTTGCTTAAATCCTTTAATGTAAATGTTGCCTTCAGCAACAATAATACTATAAGGAATATCTAAATCAGGAATTAACCAGAAAATTCTCTGGATGCATTTATGATTATAAGTGCCAGGTGGAAATTGTGATAAATTTCATTAAGCCAGACAGGTAAGGATCTTTCTGTTAGACTTAAGCAACGTAAACATAGTATAAGAACGGGACAAGAATCAAATGCCTTGTTTAATCATGTTAAAAACTATGATCATTGTATTGACTGAAATAATGCCACCTCAGTTATTAACTCTAATTCTATTACCAAGAGAAATATCATTGAATCTTCTATTATTAAATACACAAAGAATTATAATCTTAATATTAGTGATGGTCTATACAAATTAGGTAACTTAATTGTTGATAAAACTTGTAAAATGATAAGTATATGAACGTTCCTTGTCTTCCTTGGACAATCGCAAGGTTACCAAATGGCGTCCTAGCTTCGTCTCTTCGAAGTATATCAACTGAATGTTATATTTCTTTCTTGTCTCCCCTGATGATGAGATTATTACACGGAAATGCACTTCGGAATATACACATATATATATATATATATATATATATATATATATATATATATATATATATATATATATATATATATATATATATATATATATATATATATATATATATATATATATATATATATATATATATATATATATATATATATTTGCGGAAGATGAAAGCCAGCAAGGCAGCAGGTTTGGATGGTATTGCAGTGGAATTTATTAAAAAAGGGGGTGACTGTATTGTTGACTGGTTGGTAAGGTTATTCAATGTATGTATGACTCATGGTGAGGTGCCTGAGGATTGGCGGAATGCGTGCATAGTGCCATTGTACAAAGGCAAAGGGGATAAGAGTGAGTGCTCAAATTACAGAGGTATAAGTTTGTTGAGTATTCCTGGTAAATTATATGGGAGGGTATTGATTGAGAGGGTGAAGGCATGTACAGAGCATCAGATTGGGGAAGAGCAGTGCGGTTTCAGAAGTGGTAGAGGATGTGTGGATCAGGTGTTTGCTTTGAAGAATGTATGTGAGAAATACTTAGAAAAGCAAATGGATTTGTATGTAGCATTTATGGATCTGGAGAAGGCATATGATAGAGTTGATAGAGATGCTCTGTGGAAGGTATTAAGAATATATGGTGTGGGAGGCAAGTTGTTAGAAGCAGTGAAAAGTTTTTATCGAGGATGTAAAGCATGTGTACGTGTAGGAAGAGAGGAAAGTGATTGGTTCTCAGTGAATGTAGCTTTGCGGCAGGGGTGTGTGATGTCTCCATGGTTGTTTAATTTGTTTATGGATGGGGTTGTTAGGGAGGTAAATGCAAGAGTCCTGGAAAGAGGGGCAAGTATGAAGTCTGTTGGGGATGAGAGAGCTTGGGAAGTGAGTCAGTTGTTGTTCGCTGATGATACAGCGCTGGTGGATGATTCATGTGAGAAACTGCAGAAGCTGGTGACTGAGTTTGGTAAAGTGTGTGGAAGAAGAAAGTTAAGAGTAAATGTGAATAAGAGCAAGGTTATTAGGTACAGTAGGGTTGAGGGTCAAGTCAATTGGGAGGTGAGTTTGAATGGGGAAAAACTGGAGGAAGTGAAGTGTTTTAGATATCTGGGAGTGGATCTGTCAGCGGATGGAACCATGGAAGCGGAAGTGGATCATAGGGTGGAGGAGGGGGCGAAAATTTTGGGAGCCTTGAAAAATGTGTGGAAGTCGAGAACATTATCTCGGAAAGCAAAAATGGGTATGTTTGAAGGAATAGTGGTTCCAACAATGTTGTATGGTTGCGAGGCGTGGGCTATGGATAGAGTTGTGCGCAGGAGGATGGATGTGCTGGAAATGAGATGTTTGAGGAAAATGTGTGGTGTGAGGTGGTTTGATCGAGTAAGTAACGTAAGGGTAAGAGAGATGTGTGGAAATAAAAAGAGCGTGGTTGAGAGAGCAGAAGAGGGTGTTTTGAAATGGTTTGGGCACATGGAGAGAATGAGTGAGGAAAGATTGACCAAGAGGATATATGTGTCGGAGGTGGAGGGAACGAGGAGAAGAGGGAGACCAAATTGGAGGTGGAAAGATGGAGTGAAAAAGATTTTGTGTGATCGGGGCCTGAACATGCAGGAGGGTGAAAGGAGGGCAAGGAATAGAGTGAATTGGAGCGATGTGGTATACAGGGGTTGACGTGCTGTCAGTGGATTGAATCAAGGCATGTGAAGCGTCTGGGGTAAACCATGGAAAGCTGTGTAGGTATGTATATTTGCGTGTGTGGACGTGTGTATGTGCATGTGTATGGGGGGGGGTTGGGCCATTTCTTTCGTCTGTTTCCTTGCGCTACCTCGCAAACGCGGGAGACAGCGAAAAAGTATAAAAAAAAAAAAAAAAAAAAAAAAAATATATATATATAAATATAATATATATATATATATATATATATATATATATATATATATATATATATATATATATATATATATATATATATGATCCCTGGGGATAGGGGATTAAGAGTACTTCCCACGTATTCCCTGCGTGTCGTAGAAGGCGACTAAAAGGGGAGGGAGCGGGGGACTGGAAATCCTCCCCTCTCGGTTTTTTTTTAATTTTCCAAAAGAAGGAACAGAGAATTGGGCCAGGTGAGGGTATTCCCTCAAAGGCCCAGTCCTCTGTTCTTAACGCTACCTCGCTAATGCGGGAAATGGCGAATAGTTTGAAAGAAAAGAAAAATATATATATTAAAATATAATATATATATATATATATATATATATATATATATATATATATATATATATATATATATATATATATATATATATTCCCAAGTGCATTTCCGTGTAATAATCTCATCATCAGGGGAGACAAGAGAGAAATATAACATACAGTTGATATACTTCGAAGAGACGAAGCTAGGACGCCATTTGGTAACCTTGCGATTGTCCAAGGAAGACAAGGAACGTTCATATACTTATCATTTTACAAGTTTTCTCAACAATTTTTTTTTTTTTTTTTTAATTTTCCAAAAGAAGGAACAGAGAATTGGGCCAGGTGAGAGTAGTCCCTCAAAGGCCCAGTCATCTGTTCTTAACGCTACCTCGCTAATGCGGGAAATGGCGAATAGTTTGAAAGAAAGAAAATATATATATATATATATATATATATATATATATATATATATATATATATATATATATATATATATATATATTTTTTTTTTTTTTTATACTTTGTCGCTGTCTCCCGCGTTTGCGAGGTAGCGCAAGGAAACAGACGAAAGAAATGGCCCAACCCCCCCCCCCAACACATGTACATACACACGTCCACACACGCAAATATACATACCTACACAGCTTTCCATGGTTTACCCCAGACGCTTCACATGCCTTGCTTCAATCCACTGACAGCACGTCAACCCCGGTATACCACATGACTCCAATTCACTCTATTTCTTGCCCTCCTTTCACCCTCCTGCATGTTCAGGCCCCGATCACACAAAATCTTTTTCACTCCATCTTTCCACCTCCAATTTGGTCTCCCTCTTCTCCTCGTTCCCTCCACCTCCGACACATATATCCTCTTGGTCAATCTCTCCTCACTCATTCTCTCCATGTGCCCAAACCATTCAAAACACCCTCTTCTGCTCTCTCAACCACGCTCTTTTTATTTCCACACATCTCTCTTACCCTTACGTTACTTACTCGATCAAACCACCTCACACCACACATTGTCCTCAAACATCTCATTTCCAGCACATCCATCCTCCTGCGCACATCTCTATCCATAGCCCACGCCTCGCAACCATACAACATTGTTGGAACCACTATTCCCTCAAACATACCCATTTTTGCTTTCCGAGATAATGTTCTCGACTTCCACACATTTTTCAAGGCTCCCAAAATTTTCGCCCCCTCCCCCACCCTATGATCCACTTCCGCTTCCATTGTTCCATCCGCTGACAGATCCACTCCCAGATATCTAAAACACTTCACTTCCTCCAGTTTTTCTCCATTCAAACTCACCTCCCAATTGACTTGACCCTCACCCCTACTGTACCTAATAACCTTGCTCTTATTCACATTTACTCTCAACTTTCTTCTTCCACACACTTTACCAAACTCAGTCACCAGCTTCTGCAGTTTCTCACATGAATCAGCCACCAGCGCTGTATCATCAGCGAACAACAACTGACTCACTTCCCAAGCTCTCTCATCCCCAACAGACTTCATACTTGCCCCTCTTTCCAGGACTCTTGCATTTACCTCCCTTACAACCCCATCCATAAACAAATTAAACAACCATGGAGACATCACACATCCCTGCCGCAAACCTACATTCACTGAGAACCAATCACTTTCCTCTCTTCCTACACGTACACATGCCTTACATCCTCGATAAAAACTTTTCACTGCTTCTAACAACTTGCCTCCCACACCATATATTCTTAATACCTTCCACAGAGCATCTCTATCAACTCTATCATATATTTCATACTATTCGCCATTTCCCGCGATAGCGAGGTAGCGTTAAGAACAGAGGACTGGGCCTTTAAGGGAATATCCTCACCTGGCCCTCTTCTCTGTTCCTTCTTTTGGAAAATTAAAAAAAAAAAAACGAGAGGGGAGGATTTCCAGCCCCCCGCTCCCTTCCCTTTTAGTCGCCTTCTACGACACGCAGGGAATACGTGGGAAGTATTCTTTGTCCCCTATCCCCAGGGAAAATATATATATATATATATATATATATATATATATATATATATATATATATATATATATATATATATATATATATATATATATATATATGTATATGTATATATATACACACCTAGGGATAGGGGAAAAAGAACACTTCCCACGCATTCCTCACGTGTCGTAGAAGGCGACTAAATGGGACGGGAGCGGGGAGCTGGAAACCCTCCCCTCCTTGTATTTCAACTTTTTAAAAGGGGAAACAGAAGAAGGAGTCACGCGGAGAGTGCTCATCCTCCTCGAACGCTCAGGTTGGGGTGTCTAAATGTGTGTGGATGTAACCAAGATGAAAAAAAAGGAGAGATAGATAGTGTGTTTGAGGAAAGGAACCTACATGTTTTGGCTCTGAGTGCAACGAAGCTCAAGGGTAAAGGGGAAGAGTGGTTTGGGAATGTCTTGGGAGTAAAATCAAAGGTTAGTGAGAGGACAAGAGCAAGGGAAGGAATAGCACTGCTCCTGAAACAGGAGTGGTGGGAGTATGTGATAGAGTGTAAGAAAGTAAACTCTAGATTGATATGGGTGAAACTGAAAGTGGATGGAGTGAGATGGGTGATTATTGGTGCATATGCACCTGGGCATGAGAAGAAACATAATAAGAGACAAATGTTTTGGGAGCAGCTAAATGAGTGCGTTAGTAGTTTTGATGCACGAGACCGGGTTATAGTGATCGGTGGTTTGAATGCAAAGGTGAGTAATGTGGCAGTTGACGGAATAAGTGTACATGGGGTGTTCATTGTTGTAAATGGAAATGGTGAAGAGCTTGTAGATTTATGTGCTGAAAAAGGACTGGTGATTGGGATTACCTGGTTTAAAAAGAGAGATATACATAAGTATACGTATGTAAGTAGGAGAGATGGCCAGAGAGCGTTATTGGATTACGTGTTAATTGATAGGCGCGCGAAAAAGAGACTTTTGGATGTTAATGTGCTGAGAGGTGCAACTCGAGGGATGTCTGATCATTATCTTGTGGAGGCGAAGGTGAAGATTTATAGAGGTTTTCAGAAAAGAAGAGAGAATGTTGGGGAGAAGACAGTGGTGAGAGTAAGTGAGCTTCTGAAGGAGACTTGTGTGAGGAAGTACCAGGAGAGACTGAGTACAGAATGGGAAAAGGTGAGAACTAAGGACATAAGGGGAGTGGGGAAGGAATGGGATGTATTACGGGAAGCAGTGACGGCTTGCGCAAAAGATTCTTGTGGCATGAGAAGCGTGGGAGATGCAGATTAGAAAGGGCAGTGAGTGGTGGGATGAAGAAGTAAGATTATTAATGAAAGAGAAGAGAGAGGCATTTGGACGATTTTTGCAGGGAAATAATGCAAATGATTGGGAGATGTATAAATGAAAGAGGCAGGAGGTCAAGAGAAAGGTACAAGAGGTGAAAAAGAGGGCAAATGAGAGTTGGGATGAGAGAGTATCATTAAATTTTAGGGAGAATAAAAAGATGTTTTGGAAGGAGGTAAATAAAGGGCGTAAGACAAGGGAGCAAATGGAAACTTCAGTGAAGGGGGTAAATGGGGAGGTGATAACAAGTAGTGGTAATGTGAGAAGATGGAGTGTGTATTTTGAAGGTTTGTTGAATGTGTTTGATGACAGAGTGGCAGATATAGGGTGTTTTGGTCGAGGTGGTGTGCAAAGTGAGGGTTAGGGAAAATGATTTGGTAAAGAGAGAAGAGGTACTAAAAGCTTTACGGAAGATGAAAGCCGGCAAGGCAGCAGGTTTGGATGGTATTGCAGTAGAATTTATCAAAAAAGCGGTGACTATATTGTTGACTGGTTGGTGAGGTTTTCTAATGTATGTACGTCTCATGGTGAGGTGCCTGTGAATTGGCGGAATGCTTGCATAGTGCCATTGTACAAAGGCAAAGGGGATAAAATAGAGTGCTCAACCTACAGAGGTATAAGTTTGTTGAGCATTCCAGGGAAATTATATGGAAGGGTATTAATTGAGAGGGTGAAGGCATGTCCAGAGCATCAGACTGGGGAAGAGCAGTGTGGTTTCATAAGTGGTAGAGGACGTGTGAATCAGGTGTTTGTTTTGAAGAAGGTATATGAGAAATATTTAGAAAAGCAAATGGACTTGTATGTAGCATCTATGGATCTGGAGAAGGCATATGATGGAGATGATAGAGATGCTCTGTGGAGGGTATTAGGAATATATGGTGAGGGAGGCAAGTTGTTAGAAGCAGTGAAAAGTTTTGATCGAGGATGTGAGGAGTATACGTGTAGGAAAAAGGAAAAAAAAAAAGGTTCTCAGTGAATGTAGGTTTCCGGCTGGGGTGTGTGATGTCTCCATGGTTGTTTATTTTGTTTATGGATGGGGTTGTTAGGGAGGTGAATGCAAGAGTTTTGGAAAGAGGAGCAACTATGCAATCTGTTGTGGATGAGAGAGTTTGGGAAGTGAGTCAGTTGTTGTTCGCTGAGGATACAGCGCTGGCGGCTGTTTCTTGTGAGAAACTACAGAAGCTGGTGACTGAGTTTGGTAAAGTGTGTGAAAGAAGAAAGCTGAGAGTAAATGTGAATAAGAGCAAGGTTATTAGGTACAGTAGGGTTGAGGGACAAGTCAACTGGGAGGTAAGTTTGAATGGACAAAAATTGGAGGAAGTAAAGTGTTTTAGATATCTGGGAGTGGATCTGGCAGCGGATGGAACCATGGAAGCGGAAGTGAATCATAGGGTGGGGGAGGGGACGAAAGTTCTGGGAGCATTGAAAAATGTGTGGAAGTCGAGATCATTATCTCGGAAAGCAAAAGTAGGTATGTTTGAAGGAATAGTGGTTCCAACAATGTTATATGGTTGCGAGGCGTGGGCTATGGATAGAGTTGTGCGAGAGAGGGTGGATGTGCTGGAAATGAGATATTTGAGGACAATATGTGGTGTGAGATGGTTTAATCGAGTAAGTAATAATAGGGTAAGAGAGATGTGTGGTAAAAAAAAGTGTGTGGTTGGGAGAGCAGAATAGGGTGTTTTGAAATGGTCTGGTCACACGGAGAGAATGAGTGAGGAAAGATTGACCAAGAGGATATATGTGTCAGAGGTGGAGGGAACGAGGAGAAGTGGAAGACCAAATTAGAGGTGGAAAGATGGAGTGAAAAATATTTTGAGTGATCGAGGCCTGAACATGCAGAAGGGTGAAAGGCGGGCAAGTAATAGAGTGAATTGGAACGATGTGGTATACCGGGGTCGACGAGATGTCAGTGGATTGAACCAGGGCATATGCAGCGCCTGGGGTAAACCATGTAAAGTTCTGTGGGGCCTGTATGTGGAGAGGGAGCTGTGGTTTCGGTGCATTATTACATGACAGCTAGAGACTGAGTGTGAACGAATATGGCATTTGTTGTCTTTGACTAGCGCTACCTCGCGCACATGACATGTACGTATATACATGTGTATGTGGGTGGGTTGGGCCATTCTCTCGTCTGTTTCCTTGCGCTACCTCGCTAACGCGGGAGACAGCGATAAAGCAAAATGAATGAATAAATAATATATATATATATATATATATATATATATATATATATATATATATATATGTATATATATATATATATATATATACTTATGTAAGTAGGAGAGATGGCCAGAGAGTGTTACTGGATTACGTGTAAATTGACAGGCGCGCGAAAGAGAGACTTTTGGATGTTAATGTGCTGAGAGGTGCAACTGGAGGGATGTCTGATCATTATCTTGTGGAGGCTAAGGTGAAGATTTGTATGGGTTTTCAGAAAAGAATAGTGAATGTTGGGCTGAAGAGGGTGGTGAGAGTAAGTGAGCTTGGGAAGGAGACTTGTGTGAGGAAGTACCAGGAGAGACTGAGTACAGAATGGAAAAAGGTGAGAACAATGGAAGTAAGGGGAGTGGGGGAGGAATGGGATGTATTTAGGGAATCAGTGATGGATTGCGCAAAAGATGCTTGTGGCATGAGAAGAGTGGGAGATGGGTTGATTAGAAAGGGTAGTGAGTGGTGGGATGAAGAAGTAAGAGTATTAGTGAAAGAGAAGAGAGAGGCATTTGGACGATTTTTGCAGGGAAAAAATGCAATTGAGTGGGAGATGTATAAAAGAAAGAGACAGGAGGTCAAGAGAAAGGTGCAAGAGGTGAAAAAAAAGGGCAAATGAGAGTTGGGGTGAGAGAGTATCATTAAATTTTAGGGAGAATAAAAAGATGTTCGGAAGGAGGTAAATAAAGTGCGTAAGACAGGGGAGCAAATGGGAACTTCAGTGAAGGGCGCAAATGGAGAGGTGATAACAAGTAGTGGTGTTGTGAGAAGGAGATGGAGTGAGTATTTTGAAGGTTTGTTGAATGTGTTTGATGATAGAGTGGCAGATATAGGGTGTTTTGGTCGAGGTGGTGTGCAAAGTGAGAGGGTTAGGGAAAATGATTTGGTAAACAGAGAAGAGGTAGTAAAAGCTTTGCGGAAGATGAAAGCCGGCAAGGCAGCAGGTTTGGATGGTATTGCAGTGGAATTTTATTAAAAAAGGAGGTGACTGTATTGTTGACTGGTTGGTAAGGTTATTTAATGTATGTATGACTCATGGTGAGATGCCTGAGGATTGGCGGAATGCGTGCATAGTGCCATTGTACAAAGGCAAAGGGGATAAGAGTGAGTGCTCAAATTACAGAGGTATAAGTTTGTTGAGTATTCCTGGTAAATTATATGGAAGGGTATTGATTGAGAGGGTGAAGGCATGTACAGAGCATCAGATTGGGGAAGAGCAGTGTGGTTTCAGAAGTGGTAGAGGATGTGTGGATCAGGTGTTTGCTTTGAAGAATGTATGTGAGAAATACTTAGAAAAGCAAATGGATTTGTATGTAGCATTTATGGATCTGGAGAAGGCATATGATAGAGTTGATAGAGATGCTCTTTGGAAGGTATTAAGAATATATGGTGTGGAAGGCAAGTTGTTAGAAGCAGTGAATGTTTTTATCGAGGATGTAAGGCATGTGTACGTGTAGGAAGAGAGGAAAGTGATTGGTTCTCAGTAAATCTAGGTTTGCGGCAGGGGTGTGTGATGTCTCCATGGTTGTTTAATTTGTTTATGGATGGGGTTGTTAGGGAGGTGAATGCAAGAGTTTTGGAAAGAGGGGCAAGTATGAAGTCTGTTGGGGATGAGAGAGCTTGGGAAGTGAGTCAGTTGTTCGCTGATGATACAGCGCTGGTGGCTGATTCATGTGAGAAACTGCAGAAGATGGTGACTGAGTTTGGTAAAGTGTGTGAAAGAAGAAAGTTAAGAGTAAATGTGAATAAGAGCAAGGTTATTAGGTACAGTAGGGTTGAGGGTCAAGTCAATTGGGAGGTGAGTTTGAATGGAGAAAAACTGGAGGAAGTAAAGTGTTTTAGATATCTGGGAGTGGATCTGGCAGCGGATGGAACCATGGAAGCGGAAGTGGATCATAGGGTGGGGGAGGGGGCGAAAATTCTGGGAGCCTTGAAGAATGTGTGGAAGTCGAGAACATTATCTTGGAAAGCAAAAATGGGTATGTTTGAAGGAATAGTGGTTCCAACAATGTTGTATGGTTGCGAGGCGTGGGCTATGGATAAAGTGGTGCGCAGGAGGATGGATGTGCTGGAAATGAGATGTTTGAGGACAATGTGTGGTGTGAGGTGGTTTGATCGAGTAAGTAACGTAAGGGTAAGAGAGATGTGTGGAAATAAAAAGAGCGTGGTTGAGAGAGCAGAAGAGGGTGTTTTGAAATGGTTTGGGCACATGGAGAGAATGAGTGAGGAAAGGTTGACCAAGAGGATATATGTGTCGGAGGTGGAGGGAACGAGGAGAAGAGGGAGACCAAATTGGAGGTGGAAAGATGGAGTGAAAAAGATTTTGTGTGATCGGGGCCTGAACATGCAGGAGGGTGAAAGGAGGGCAAGGAATAGAGTGAAATGGAGCGATGTGGTATACCCGGGTTGACGTGCTGTCAGTGGATTAAATCAGGGCATGTCAAGCGTCTGGGGTAAACCTTGGAAAGCTGTGTAGGTATGTATATTTGCGTGTGTGGACGTATGTATATACATGTGTATGGGGGTGGGTTGGGCCACTTCTTTCGTCTGTTTCCTTGCGCTACCTCGCAAACGAGGGAGACAGCGACAAAGCAAAAAAAAAAAGAAAAAAAAATATTAATTCATAGGCGTGTGAACGTGACAATTTTGGAGGTTAATGTGCTGAAAGGTGCAACTGGAGGGATGTCTGATCATTATCTTGTGGAGGCGAAGGTGAAGATTTATAGGGGTTTTCAGAAAAGAGGAGAGAATGTTGGGGTGAATAGAGTGGTGAGAGCTAGCGAGCTTGGGAAAGAGATTTTTGTGAGGAAGTACCAGGAGAGACTAATAGCACAATGGAAAAAGGTGAGAGCAAAGGATGTAAGGGGAGTGAGGGAGGAATGGGATGTATTTTGGGAAGCAGTGATGGCTTGCGCAAAAGATGCTTGTGGCATGAGAAGGGTGGGAGGTGGGCACATTAGAAAGGGTAGTGAGTGGTGGAATGAATAATTAGAATTATTAGTGAAAGACAAGAGAGAGGCATTTGGACGATTTTTGCAGGGAAATAGTGCAAATGATTGGCAGATGTATAAAAGAAAGAGGCAAGAGGTCAAGAGAAAGGTGCAGGAGGTGTAAAAGAGGGCAAATGAGAGATGGGTGAGAGAGTATCATAAACTTTTAGGGAGAATAGAAAGATGTTTTGGAAGAAGGTAAATAAAGAGCGTAAGACAAGAGAACAAATGGGAACATCGGTGAAGGGGGTTAATGGGGAGGTAATAACAAGTACTAATGATGTGAGAAGGAGATGGAGAGAGTCTTTTGAAGGTTTGTTGAATGTATTAGATGATACAGTGGCAGATATAGGGTATTTTGGTCGAGGTGGTGTGCGAAGTGAGAGGGGTCAGGGCGAATGGTTTGGTAAACAAAGAAGAGGTACTGAAAGTTTGCGGAAGATGAAAGCCGGCAAGACGGCGGGTTTGGATGGTATTGCAGTGGATTTTTTTAAGAAATAAGGTGATTGTGTTGTTGACTGGTTGGTGAGGATATTCAATGTATGTATGGCTCATGTTGTAGTGCCTGAGGATTGGTGAAATGGATGCATAGTGCCATTGTACAAAGGCAAAGGGAATAAAGGTGAGTGTTCAAATTACAGAGGATGTGTGCATCAGGTGTTTGCTTTCAAGAATGTATGTGAGATATACTCACAAAAAAATGGATTTGTATGTAGCATTTATGGATCTGCAGAAGGCATATCATAGAGTTGATAGAGATGCTCTGTGGAAGGTATTGATAATATATGGTGTTGGAGGCAAGTTGCTAGAAGCAGTGAAAAGACTTTATTAGGGATGTAAGGAATGTCTGCGAGAAGGAAGAGATAAAAGTGATTAGTTCTCAGTGAATATCGGTTTGCGACAGGGGTGCGTGATGTCTCCATGGTTGTTTAATTTGTTTATGGGTAGGGTTGTTAGGGAGGTGAATGCAAGAGTTTTGGAAACAGGGGTAAGTATACAGTCTGTTGTGGATGAGAGGGCATGGGAAGTGACTCAGTTGTTCTTCGCTGATGATACATCGCTGGTAGCTGATTCGGTTGAGAAACTGCAGAAGCTCTTTACGGAGTTTGGTAAAGTATGAGAAAGAGGAAAGCTGAGGGTAAATGTGAATAAGAGCAAGGTGATTAGGTACAGTAGGGTTGTGGGACAAGTCAATTAGGAAGTAGGTTTGAATGGAGGAAAACTTATGGATGTGAAGTGTTTCAGATATATTGGAGTGGATTTGGCAGTAGATGGAACCATGTAAGAGGAAGTGAGTCACAGGGTGGGGAAGGGGGCGAAAGTTCTCGTAGCGTTGAAGAATCTGTGGAAGGCGAGAACATTATCTTGGAAAGCAAAAATGGGTATGTTATATGGTTACGAGACATGGGCTGTAGATAGGTTTGTGCGGAGGAGGGTGGGTGTGTTGGAAATGAGATGTTTGAGGACAATATGTGGTGAGGTGGTTTGATCGAGTAAGTAATGAAAGGGTAGGAGAGATGTGTGGAAATGAAAAGAGTGTGGTTGAGTGAGCAGAGGAGGGTGTATTGAAATGGTTTGGTCACATGGAGAGAATGAGTGAGAAAAGATTAACAAAGAGGATATATGTGTCAGAGGTGGAAGGAACGAGGAGAAGTAGGAGACCAAATTGGAGGTGGAAGGATGGAGTGAAAAAGATTTTGAGTGATCGTCGCCTGAACGTGCAAGGGATAGTGAATTGGAACGATGCGGTATACCGGGGTCGACCTGCTGTCAATAAATTCAACCAGGGCATGTGAAGCGTTTGGGGTAAACCATGGAATGTTTTGTGGGGACAATGTTGAAAGTGAGCTGTGGTTTCGGTGCATTATACATAGCAGCTACAGACGGAGTGTAACCAAATGTGGCCTTTGTTGTGTTTTCCTGCGCTATCTCACGCGCGTGCTGGGGAAGGGGGTTGTACATAAACATATGTATATACATACACGTCCAAACATGCACATATAAATACCTGTACATCTCAACGTATATATGTATATACACACGCAGACAGATACATATATACACATGTACATAATTCAACTGTCTGCCTTTATTCATTCTCGTTGCCACCCCGCCACACCTAAAATGAAAAACCAGTTTCCCCCGCATGTGCACGAGGTAGTGCTAGGAAAAGACAACAAAGTCCATATTCGCTCACACTCAGTCTCTAGCTGTTATGTATAAAGCACTGAAACCACAGATCCCTTTCCACATCCAGGCCCCACAAAACATTCTATGGTTTACCCCAGACGCTTCACATGCCCTGGCTCAATCCATTGACAGCTCGTCAACCCCGGTACACCATATCGTTCCAATTCACTCTATTCCAAGCACGCCTTTCACCCCCCTGCATGTTCAGGTCCCGATCACTCAAAATATTTTTCACTCCATCTTTCCACCTCCAGTTTTTCTCCCACTTCTCATTCCTCCACCTCTGACAAATATATCCTCTTTACCAATCTTTCCTTACCCATTCTCTCCATGTGACCAAACCATTTCAAAACACACTCTTCTGCTGTCTCAACAACACTCTCTTTACTACCACACATCTCTCTTACCCTTTCATTACTTACTCGATCAAACCACCTCACATCACATATTGTCCGCAAACATCTCATTTCCATCATATCCACCCTCCTCCGCACAACTCGATCTATAGCCCACGCCTCGCAAACATATACCATTGTTGGAACAACTATTCCCTCAAACACACCCATTTTTGCTTTCCAAGATAACGTTCTCAACTTCCACACATTTTTCAACGCTCCCAGAACTTTCACACCCTCACCCACTCTATGATTCACTTCCGCTTCCAAGGTTAAATCCGCTGCCAGATCCACTCCCACATATCTAAAACACTTCATTTCTTCCAGTTTTTCTCAGTTCAAACCTACCTCCCAATTGACTTGACCCTCAACCCTACTCTACCTAATAACCTTACTCTTATTCACATTTACCCTCAGCTTTCTTCTTTCACACACTTTACCAAACACAGTCACCAGCTTCTGCAGTTTCTCACACGAATCAGCCAACAGCACTGTATCATCAGCGAACAACAACTGACTCACTTCCCAAGCTCTCTCATCCACAACAGATTAGATACTTGCCCCTCTTTCCAAAACTCTTGCATTCACCTCCCTAACAACAACATATATAAACAAATTAAACAACCATGGAGACATCAAGCACCCCTGCTGCAAACCAACTTTCACTGAGAACCATTCACTTTTCTCTCTTCCTACACGTACACATGCCTTACATCCTCGATAAAAACTTTTCACTGCTTCTAACAACTTACCTCCCACACCATATATTCTTAATACTTTCCACAGAGCATCTCCATCGACTCTATCATATGCCTTCTCCAGATATGTAAATGCTATATACAAATCCATTTTCTTTTCTAAGTATTTCTCACTTACATTTTTCAAAGCAAACACCTGATCCACACATCCTCTACCACTTCTGAAACCACACTGCTCTTCCCTAATCTAATGCTCTGTACATGCCTTCACCCTCTCAGTCAATACCCTCCCATATAATTTACCAGGAATACTCAACAAGCTTCTACCTTTGTAATTTAAGCACTCACTCTTATCACTTTGCCTTTGTACAATGGCACTATGCACGCATTCCGCCAGTCCTCAGGCACCTCACCATGAGTCATACATAAATTAGATAACCTTACCAACCAGTCAACAATACAGTCACGCCTTTTTTTAATAAACTCCACTGCAATACCATCTAAACCCGCTGCCTTGCCGGCTTTCATCTTCCGCAAAGCTTTTACTACCTCTTCTCTGTTTACCAAATCATTCTCCCTAACTCTCTCACTTTGCACACCACCTCGACCAAAACACCCTATACCTGCCACTCTATCATTTAAAATATTCAACAAACCTTCAAAATACTCAATCCATCTCCTTTTCATATCACCACTACTTGTTATCACCTCCCCATTAGCCCCCTTCGCTGAGGTTCCCATTTGTTCCCTTGTCTTACGCACTTTATTTTCCTCCTTCCACAACATCTTTTTATTCTCCTTAAAACCTAATGATACTCCCTCACCGCAACTCTCATTTGCCCACTTTTTCGCCTCTTGCATCTTTCTCTTGACCTCCTGCCTCTTTCTGTTATACATCTCCCAGTCATTTACATTATTTCCCTGCAAAAATCGTCCAAATGCCTCTCTCTTCTCTTTCACTAACAATCTTATTTCTTCATCCCACCAGTCACTACCCTTTCTAATCTGCCCACCTCCCACACTTCTCATGCCACAAGCATCTTTTGCGCATGCCAGCACTGTTTCCCTAAATACATCCCATCCTTCCCCACTCCCCTTACGTCCTTTGCTCTCACATTTTTCAATTCTGTACTCAGTCTCTCCTGGTACTTCCTCACACAAGTC
Source organism: Panulirus ornatus (assembly GCF_036320965.1). Lineage (NCBI taxonomy): Eukaryota > Metazoa > Arthropoda > Malacostraca > Decapoda > Palinuridae > Panulirus > Panulirus ornatus. Next base: position 47,151,793 of record NC_092242.1, on the reverse strand, counting down.
TCCTTCCCAAAATCACTTACTCTCACCACTCTCTTCACCCCAACATTCTCTCTTCTTTTCTGAAAACCTCTACAAATCTTCACCTTAGCCTCCACAAGATAATGATCAGAAATCCCTCCAGTTGCACCTCTCAGCACATTAACATCCAAAAGTCTCTCTTTCGCGCGCCTATCAATTAACACGTAATCCAATAACGCTCTCTGGTCATCTCTCCTACTTACATACGTATACTTATCTATATCTCTCATTTTAAACTAGGTATATCCAATCACCAGTTCTTTTTCAGCACATAAATCTACAGCTTCTTAACCATTTCCATTTACAACACTGAACACCCCATCTACACAAATTATTCCCTCAACTGCCACATTACTCACCTTTGCATTCAAATCTCCCATCGCTATAACCTGGCCTCGTGCATCAAAACTACAAACACACTCACTCAGCTGCTCCCAAAACACTTGCCTCTCATGATCTTTCTTCACATGCTCATGTGCATATGCACCAATAATCACCCATCTCTCTCCATCCACTTTCAGTTTTACCCATAACAATTTAGAGTTTACTTTCTTACACTCTATCACATACTCCCACCACTCCTGTTTCAAGAGTAGTGCTACTCCTTCCCTTGTTCTTGTCCTCTCACTAACCCTGACTTAACTCCCAAGATATTCCCACACCACTCTTCCCCTTTACCCTTAAGCTTCGTTTCACTCAGAACCAAAACATCCAGGTTCCTTTCCTCAAACATGTTACCTATCTCTCCTTTTTTCTCATCTTGGTTACATCCACACATATTTAGACATCCCAATCTGAGCCTTCGAGGAGGATGAGCACTCCCTGCATTACTCTTTCTTCTGTTTCCCCTTTTAGAAAGTTAAAATACAAGGAAGAGAGGATTTCTAACCCCCGCTCCCGTCCCCTTCAGTCGCCTTCTATGAGACGTGAGGAATGCGTGGGATGAATTCTTTCTCCCCTATCCCCAGGCATATAGAAGGCGACTAAAGGGGACGGGAGCGAGGGGGCTGAAAACCCTCCCCTCCTTGTATTTTAACTTTCTAAAAGGGGAAACAGAAGAAGGAGTCACGCGGGGAGTGCTCATCCTCCTCGAAGGCTCAGATTGGGGTGTCTAGATATGTGTGGATGTAACCAAGATGAGAAAAAAGGAGAGATAGGTAGTATGTTTGAGGAGAGGAACCTGGATGTTTTGAAACGAAGTTCAAGGGTAAAGGGAAGGAGTGGTTTGGGAATGTCTTGGGAGTAAAATTAGGGGTTAGTGAGAGGACAAGAGCAAGTGAAGGCGTAGCACTTCTGAAACAGGAGTGGTGGGAGTTTGTGATAGAGTGTAAGAAAGTAAACTCTAGATTGATATGAGTAAAACTGAAAGTGGATGGAGAGAGATGGGTGATTATCGGTGCATATGCACCTGGTCAAGAGAAGAAAGATCGTGAGAGGCAAGTGCTTTGGGAACAGCTGAGTGAGTGTGTTAGTAGTTTTGATGCACGAGACCGGGTTATAGTGATGGATGATTTAAATGCAAAGGTGAGTAATGTGGCAGTTGAGGGAATAATTGGTGCACATGGGGTATTCAGTGTTGTAAATGGAATTGGTGAAGAGCTTGTAGATATGTGTGCTGAAAAAGGACTGGTGATTGTGAATCCTTGGTTTTAAAAGAGAGATATACATAAGTATAAGTATGTACGTAGGAGAGATGGCCAGAGAGCGTTATTGCATTACGTGTTAATTGATTGGCGCGCGAAAGAAAGACTTTTGGATGTTAATGTGCTGAGAGGGATGTCTGATCATTATCTTGTGAAGGTGAAGGTGAAGATTTATAGAGGTTTTCAGAAAAGAAGAGAGAATGTTGGGGTGAAGAGAGTGGTGAGAGTAAGTGAGCTTGGGAAGGAGACTTGTGTGAGGAAGTACCAGGAGAGACTGAGTACAAAATGGAAAAAGGTGAGAACAAAGGACGTAAGGGGAGTGGGGGAGGAATGGGATATATTTAGGGAAGCAGTTCTGGATTGCACAAAAGATGCTTATAGCATGAGAAGCGTGGTAGGTGGGCAGATTAGAAAGGGTAGTGAGTGGTGGGATGAAGAAGTAAGTTTATTAGCGAAAGAGAAGAGAGAGGCATTTGGACGATTTTTGCAGAGAAATAATGCAAATTACTGGGAGATGTATAAAAGAAAGAGGCAGGAGGTCAAGAAAAAGGTGAAAGAGGTGAAAAAGAGGGCAACTGAGAGTTGAGGTGAGAGAGTATCATTAAATTTTAGGGAGAATGAAAAGATGTTTTGGAAGGAGGTAAATAAAGTGCGTAAGACAAGGGAACAAAGGGGAACTTCAGTGAAGGGGGCTAATGGGGAGGTGATAACAAGTAGTGGCGATGTGAGAAGGAGATGGGGTGAGTATTTTGAGGGTTTATTGAATGTGTTTGATGATAGAGTGGCAGATGTAGAGTCTTTTGGTCGAGGTGGTGTGCAAAGTGAGAGGGTTAGGGAGAATGATTTGGTAAACAGAGAAGAGGTAGTAAAAGCTTTGCGGAAGTTGAAAGCCGGCAACGCAGCGGGTTGGATGCTATTGCAGTGGAATTTATGAAAAATGGAGGTGACTGTATTTTTGACTGGTTGGTAAGGTTATTCAATGTATGTATGACTCATAGTGAGGTGCCTGAGGATTGGCGGAATGCTTGCATAGTGCCACTGTACAAAGGCAAAGGGAATAAAAGTGAGTGCTCAAATTACAGAGCTATAGATATGTTTGTTGAGTATTCCTGGGAGATCATATGGGAGGGTATTGATTGAGAGGGTGAAGGCATGTACAGAGCATCAGATTGGGGAAGAGCAGTGTGGTTTCAGAAGTGGTAGAGGATGTGTGGGTCAGGTGTTTGCTTTGAAGAATGTATGTGAGAAACACTTAGAAAAGCAAATGGATTTGTATGTAGCATTTATGAATCTGGAGAAGGCATATGATAAAGTTGATAGAGATGCTCTGCGTAAGGTATTAAGAATATATCGTATAGGAGGCAAATTGTTAGAAGCAGTGAAAAATTTTTTATCAAGGATGTAAGTCATGTGTACTATAGGAAGATAGGAAAGTGATTGGTTCTCAGTGAATGTAGGTTTACGGCAGGGGTGTGTGATGTCTCCATGGTTGTTTGATTTGTTTATGGATAGTGTTGTTAGGGAGGTGAATGCAAGGGTTTTGGAAAGAGTGGCAAGTGTGCAGGCTGTTGTGGATAAGAGTGCTTAGGAAGTGAGTCAGTTGTTGTTCGCTGATGATACAGCGCTGGTGGATGATTCATGTGAGAAACTACAGAAACTGGTGACTGAGTTTGGTAAAGTGTGTGAAAGAAGAAAGCTGAGAGCAAATGTGAATAAGAGCAAGCTTATTAGGTACAGTAGGGTTGAGGGACAAGTCAACTGGGGAGGTAAGTTTGAATGGAGAAAAATTGGCGGAAGTGAAGTGTTTTAGATATCTGGGAGTCGATCTGGCAGCGGATGGAACCATGGAAGCGGAAGTGAATCATAGGGTGGGGGAGGGGGGCGAAAGTTCTGGGAACGTTGAAGAATGTGTGGAAGTCGAGAACATTATCTTGGAAAGCAAAAATGGGTATGTTTGAAGGAATAGTGGCTCCAACAATATTCTATGGTTGCGAGGCGTGGGCTATAGATAGAGTTGTGCGGAGGAGGGTGGATGCGCTGGCGGTGAGATGTTTGATATGTGAGGTGGTTTGATCGATTAATTAATAATCGGGTAAGAGAGATGTGTGGTAGTAAAAAGAGTGCGGTTGAGAGAGCAGAAGAGGGTGTTTTGAAATGGTTTAGTCCCATGGAGAGAATGAGTGAGGAAAGATTAACCAAGAGGATATATGTGTCAGAGGTGGAGGAAACGAGGAGAAGTGGGAGACCAAATTGGAGGTGGAAAGATGGAGTGAAAAAGATTTCGAGTGATCGGGGCCTGAACATGCAGGAGGGTGAAAGGCGTGCAAGGAATAGAGTGAATTGGAACGATGTGGTATACCGGGGTCGACGTGCTGTCAATGGACTGATCCAGTGCATGTGAGGCATCTGGGGTAAACCATGGAAAGTTCTGTGAGGCTTGGATGTGGAAAGGGAGCTGTGGTTTCAGTGAATTATTACATGACAGCTAGAGACTGAGTGTGAACGAATGTGGCCTTTGTTGTCTTTTCCTAGCTCTACCTCGCAAACATGAGGGGGGAGGGGGTTGTTATTTCATGTGTGGCGAGGTTGCGATGGGAATGAATAAAGGCAGACAGTATGAATTATGTACATGTGTATATATGTATATGTCTGTGTGTGTAAATATATTTATACGTTGAGATGTATAGGTATGTATATTTGCGTGTGTGGACGTGTATGCATATACATGTGTATGTGGGTGGGTAGGGCCATTCTTTCGACTGTTTCCTTGCGCTACCTCGTATAACGCGGGAGACAGCGACAAAGCAAAATAGAATATGATATATATATATATATATATATATATATATATATATATATATATATATATATATATATATATATATATATATATATATATATATATATATGTATGTGAGAAATACTTAGAAAAGCAAATGGATTTGTATGTAGCATTTATGGATCTGGAGAAGGCATATGATAGAGTTGATAGAGATGCTCTGTGGAAGGTATTAAGAATATATGGTGTGGGAGGCAAGTTGTTAGAAGCAGTGAAAAGTTTTTATCGAGGATGTAAGGCATGTGTACGTGTAGGAAGAGAGGAAAGTGATTGGTTCTCAGTGAATGTAGGTTTGCGGCAGGGGTGTGTGATGTCTCCATGGTTGTTTAATTTGTTTATGGATGGGGTTGTTAGGGAGGTGAATGCAAGAGTTTTGGAAAGAGGGGCAAGTATGAAGTCTGTTGGGGATGAGAGAGCTTGGGAAGTGAGTCAGTTGTTGTTCGCTAATGATACAGCGCTGGTGGCTGATTCATGTGAGAAACTGCAGAAGCTGGTGACTGAGTTTGGTAAAGTGTGTGAAAGAAGAAAGTTAAGAGTAAATGTGAATAAGAGCAAGGTTATTAGGTACAGTAGGGTTGAGGGTCAAGTCAATTGGGAGGTGAATTTGAATGGAGAAAAACTGGAGGAAGTGAAGTGTTTTAGATATCTGGGAGTGGATCTGGCAGCGGATGGAACCATGGAAGCGGAAGTGGATCATAGGGTAGGGGAGGGGGCGAAAATTCTGGGAGCCTTGAAGAATGTGTGGAAGTCGAGAACATTATCTCGGAAAGCAAAAATGGGTATGTTTGAAGGAATAGTGTTTCCAACAATGTTGTATGGTTGCGAGGCGTGGGCTATGGATAGAGTTGTGCGCAGGAGGATAGATGTGCTGGAAATGAGATGTTTGAGGACAATGTGTGGTGTGAGGTGGTTTGATCGAGTAAGTAACGTAAGGGTAAGAGAGATGTGTGGAAATAAAAAGAGCGTGGTTGAGAGAGCAGAAGAGGGTGTTTTGAAATGGTTCGGGCACATGGAGAGAATGAGTGAGGAAAGATTGACTAAGAGGATATATGTGTCGGAGGTGGAGGGAACGAGGAGAAGAGGGAAACCAAATTGGAGGTGGAAAGATGGAGTGAAAAAGATTTTGTGTGATCGGGGCCTGAACATGCAGGAGGGTGAAAGGAGGGCAAGGAATAGAGTGAATTGGAGCGATGTGGTATACCGGGGTTGACGTGCTGTTAGTGGATTGAATCAAGGCATGTGAAGCGTCTGGGGTAAACCATGGAAAGCTGTGTAGGTATGTATATTTGCGTGTGTGGACGTATGTATATACATGTGTATGGGGGTGGGTTGGGCCATTTCTTTCGTCTGTTTCCTTGCGCTACCTCGCAAACGCGGGAGACAGCGACAAAAAAAAAAAAAAAAAATTATATATATATATATATATATATATATATATATATATATATATATATATATATATATATATATATATATATATATATATATATATATATATATATATTAACATGATAGGTTCCCAACTGCACTTTCGTGTAATGATCACATTGTCAGGGGAAATACAAGAATGGGACAAGACGTAGAAGAGTCACTTGACATACAAGAAAGAGACCTAGTTAAGGCGCCATTGTTAAACAAGCGTTACAGGTTCGTGGTGTTCGGGTCTGGCATCATTCCTGTCATAAAATTTTTATCATGCGGACAAGAAAGGAAACTGTTTACAAACTTTGGCTACAATAAAACTATCTAATTTGTATAGACCTTCACTAATATTAATTGTACAATTTTTTGTGTATTCAATAATAGAAGATTCAATGATATTTCTCGTGGTAAAGGAGTAACAGTTAATACCTGAATTGGCAATGCTCCAGTCAATGCAATTGTCATAATCTTGAATATGATTAAACAAAACATTTGATTCTTGTCCTGTTCTTATACTGTACTATATTTATGATCCTTTAGTCTAACATGAAGATCCTTACCAGTCTGCCCATCATATAACACATTAATTCTTACAAGGTATTTTGTAAACACAGCCCACAGAATTTTCTGGTGAGTCTTTGATTAAGATATTCTTTATGGTACTGTTATTGTTGAAGGCTACATTTACATCAAAGGCTTTTAAGCATCCTGAGAAGTAATATGAAATCATCATTAGAAGGGAGAACTAAAAGACACTTTGCCAACTTAAGGGATTTATCAATGAAAAATCTAGGATACTTTAACTTTGATCCAATAGAATACATCTTCTCATACTCAACATCAATGAAATTTGGACTGCATATACGCAATGCCCTAAGTATATATGAATAAACAATGGTGGATTTTCTCTGTATGCTAAACTTAAACCTGTTTCTATCCCTGTGGATCATGCAATCTAGAAATGGTAAAATACAATTATTTTCCTTTTCTACAGTAAAGATGATAGAAGTAAAGTAATATTTTGTAAATTTTCGTTTGTTGACCAAACACAAAGAACATCATCTACATACCTAAACCAAACTACCCTACAGAGTAAGATATCCCTTAGTAATCATGTTTCAAATAATTCCATGTAAAGATTACTTAATACTGGTTAAAGAGGGTTACCCATCGCCAACACAAATTTCTGCACATAATATTCTTCATTTATTGAAATAAACAGTCTTTTATACACAGTTTTATCAATTCAATAAAAACAGAATCTGAAACAGGTAAATTAATATCATCCAAGACATCAATCAAATATTCTAAGAGATCTTCAATTGAAACTTTTGTGAACAAGGATGAAACATCAAAATTTACCAGTTTGAAATCAAAATCGACATGGATATTATCAAGCTTGTTAACTGAATTTACATTGTTCATGATATTAGAATTCGATATCTTAGCTTGTGAACTGAATCTACATTGTTCATGATATTAGAATTCGATATCTTATACATTAATGGGTTTAATAAAGAAACTAACCATTTTGATAATCTATATGTGATGGAGCCCACTGAACTAACCATGGATCTTGCTGGAAAGTTTGTCTTATGTGTTTTGTTGAGTCCATACATATATGGCAATGAAGGGGACAATGATGAAAATCATTTGATGAGGGAATCATTACCTTCAACAACAACGGCAGTTCTTTATGAAAGTGAGAATTAAGTGCTTCTAAAAGATTTCAGCACATAAGAGATAATTCATCTTTGATAGATAATCAACTTTGTCCATAATCACAACTGTGTTAGTCTTATCTGCTTTAGTTGAATGAATATCATTATCCATTTTCAAACTCTTAATAGCACTGATGAATATTTTTGGGCAATTTGGAACCATTAGTTTTGACAAATTGGTATAAACTACACCTTTACAAATATTCACTTCATCATTAGATGATTTACTGTACTTTTCTAAACTACAAAATGATATTGTAATATCATCACAGCTAACTTCTTTGTTAGAGCAAATAAAACTTAATCCGTATTCTAAGTTAACTTCTTTGTTAGAGCAAATAGAATTTGATTTGTATCCTAGGCCACACAAAGAAACCTTGTCAAGTTGTTTATTGGACAGGTTCATCACAGAGGAAGGGTTTGTGTTCTAAGCTCAATCACTGTTTTCAATAAGGTAGTCTAACTTACAGTTTCTTCTCTCTTGAAATGCGGAAGGCCTCTACCATTTCAATCTTCTTTAGTTGAAAGTGTTTCTCGTCATAAGATTTTCATGATGTGGATTAGAAAAGGAAATGTTTACAACTCTAGCCTGCAATAAAGCTATCCATTTTGTATAGGTCTTTGATTTCAAACTGGTGAGCTTTGATGTTTCATCCTTGTTCACAAAAGTTCCAGTTAATGATCTGTTAGAGTATTAGGTTGATGTCTTGGATAAAATTGATTTATCTGTTTCAAATTCTATTCTTATTGGACTGATATAATTGTGTATAAAAGACTGTTTATTTCAATTTAATGGAGAATATTTTGCCTAGAAATTTGGGTTGGTGATGGGTAACCTTCTTTCACCAACACTGAATTCTTTGAAACGAAATTACTAAGAGATGTCTTACCTTTTAAGGCATTGTAGTACTGGTATGTGTACCTTTTATCAACTTTACAGTAGAAGTGAAAAATAATCGTAAGTTATCTTTAGATTGCATTATGCATTAGGATGGAAACACGTCTAAGTTTAGCATATACAGAAAACCCACCAATGTTTGTTCATATATTCATTATTTCTTAGCTCAAGACGGAGTTAAATTATTATCATTTCAATCGATGTTCCTTAGGCTCATTATGTATTTGCAGTCCAAAATTTATTAATGATGAATTTGAGAAGATATATTCTATTAGATACAAGTTAAATTATCCTAGATCTTTCATTGACAAATCCCTTACGTTGGCAAAGAAATTATCTTATAGAGTTAAACCCAAACCTACATTTGATACCAAGGATCTTTTAGTTCTCCGTTTTAGTGACAATTTTACATTACTTCGTGTGAAGCTTAAATACTTTGATATAAATGTAACCTTCAGCAATAACAATACTCTAAAGAATATCTTAATCAAAAACCCACCAGAGAATTCTGCGGGCTGTGTTTACAAAATACTTTGTGAAAATTGCAACACGGTTTATGTTGGGCAGACTAGTAAGGATCTTTAGGTTAGACTTAAGCAACACACATATAGTGTAGGAACAGAACAAGAATCAAATGCTTTGTTTAATAATGTTCCAAATTATGAGCATTGCATTGGCCGGAGTAATTTCAATTCAGTTGTTAACTGTAACTCCTTTACCATGAGAAATATCATTGAACTTCTATTATCAAATACACAAAGAATTGTAACATTGATATTAGTAAAGGCCTATACAAATTGGATAGCTCTATTGTTGGCAAAATTTTTAAACGTTCCCTTTCTTGTCCAGATAATGAAAATTTTACGAGTCATATTGCCAGACCCAAACACACCAACCCAAACTCCACCAACAGGTAACATTTGATTACCAATGGCGCATTAGCAACGTCTCTTCCTTGTATATCGACTGACTGCTGTACGTCTTCTACCTCTTTCTTGTATCTCCCCTAACGTCGTGATCATTACACGAAAGGGCACTTGGGAACTTGTATTTCATTTTCCTGTGGATTTTTACATATACTAGATTACGCTCAACACTGTGAGCTCTTACAATATAAACACACACACACACACACACACACACACGTATAATTTACTTCATTTCCTGTATTATACTTTGTCACTGTCTCCCGCGTTTGCAACATGGCGCAGGGAAACAAGCGAAAAAATGGCCCAACCCACCAACATACACTTGTATATGCATACACGCCCACACTATATATGTATATATGTATATATGTATATATATGTATATATGTATATATATATATACATATATATATATATATATATATATATATATATATATATATATATATACATATATGTATATATATACATATATATATATATATATATATACGAATAAAGTGTATATGAACGCGCACCTTCATAGAACATACAAAGCTCCAACAGTCAGGATCGAACCTGGTACCCCTTGTGCAAGAGGCAGGCATGCTAACCGCTAGGCTAAGGGACTGTATTATAGGAAACAACTATTCGAAGTACTAAGTACTCGAATACCCTTCGTCTCACAATGGTGAGCAACGGGGTCTATCGGTTGTTTCCGAACAGAACACATAGCCAGCTGATAGCGTTTTACCGAACCTGACTGTACAACGCGGAGTTATATGAATACGAATAAAGTGTATATGAACGCGCACCTTCACATATATATATATATATATATATATATATATATATATATATATATATATATATATATATATATATATATATATATATATATATATATATATATATATATTTTGCTTTGTCGCTCTCTCCCGCGTTTGCGAGGTAGCGCAAAGAAACAGACGAAAGAAATGGCCCAATCCACCCACATACACATGTATATACATACGTCCACACATGCAAATATACATACCTACACAGCTTTCCATGGTTTACCCCAGACGCTTCACATGCCTTGATTCAATCCACTGACAGCACGTCAACCCCGGTATACCACATCGCTCCAATTCACTCTATTCCTTACCCTCCTTTCACCCTCCTGCATGTTCAGGCCCCGATCACACAAAATCTTTTTCACTCCATCTTTCCACCTCCAATTTGGTCATCCTCTTCTCCTCGTTCCCTCCACCTCCGACACATATATCCTCTTGGTCAATCTTTCCTCACTCATTCTCTCCATGTGACCAAACCATTTCAAAACACCCTCTTCTGCTCTCTCAACCACGCTCTTTTTATTTCCACACATCTCTCTTACCCTTACGTTACTTACTCGATCAAACCACCTCACACCACACATTGTCCTCAAACATCTCATTTCCAGCACATCCATCCTCCTGCGCACAACTCTATCCATAGCCCACGCCTCGCAACCATACAACATTGTTGGAACCACTATTCCTTCAAACATACCCATTTTTGATTTCCGAGATAATGTTCTCGACTTCCACACATTCTTCAAAGGCTCCCAGAATTTTCGCCCCCTCCCCCACCCTATGATCCACTTCCGCTTCCATGGTTCCATCCGCTGCCAGCTCCACTCCCAGATATCTAAAACACTTCACTCCCTCCAGTTTTTCGCCATTCAAATTCACCTCCCAATTGACTTGACCCTCAACCCTACTGTACCTAATAACCTTGCTCTTATTCACATTTACTCTTAACTTTCTTCTTTCACACACTTTACCAAACTCAGTCACCAGCTTCTGCAGTTTCTCACATGAATCAGCCACCAGCGCTGTATCATCAGCGAACAACAACTGACTCACTTCCCAAGCTCTCTCATCCCCAACAGACTTCATACTTGCCCCTCTTTCCAAAACTCTTGCATTCACCTCCCTAACAACCCCATCCATAAACAAATTAAACAACCATGGAGACATCACACACCCCTGCCGCAAACCTACATTCACTAAGAACCAATCACTTTCCTCTCTTCCTACATGTACACATGCCTTACATCCTCGATAAAAACTTTTCACTGCTTCTAACAACTTGCATCCCACACCACATATTCTTAATACCTTCCACAGAGCATCTCTATCAACTCTATCATATGCCTTCTCCAAATCCATAAATGCTACATACAAATCCATACTGATGATTGGGAATACCTGGTTTAAAAAGCGAGATATACATAAGTATACTTATGTAAGTAGGAGAGATGGCCAGAGAGCGTTATTGGATTACGTGATAATTGACAGGCGCGCGAAAGAGAGACTTTTGGATGTTAATGTGCTGAGAGGTGCAACTGGAGGGATGTCTGATCATTATCTTGTGGAGGCTAAGGTGAAGATTTGTATGGGTTTTCAGAAAAGAAGAGTGAATGTTGGGCTGAAGAGGGTGGTGAGAGTAAGTGAGCTTGGGAAGGAGACTTGTGTGAGGAAGTACCAGGAGAGACTGAGTACAGAATGGAAAAAGGTGAGAACAATGGAAGTAAGGGGAGTGGGGGAGGAATGGGATGTATTTAGGGAATCAGTGATGGATTGCGCAAAAGATGCTTGTGGCATGAGAAGAGTGCGAGGTGGGTTGATTAGAAAGGATAGTGAGTGGTGGGATGAAGAAGTAAGAGTATCAGTGAAAGAGAAGAGAGAGGCATTTGGACGATTTTTGCAGGGAAAAAATGCAATTGAGTGGGAGATGTATAAAAGAAAGAGACAGGAGGTCAAGAGAAAGGTGCAAGAGGTGAAAAAAAGGGCAAATGAGAGTTGGGGTGAGAGAGTATCATTAAATTTTAGGGAGAATAAAAAGATGTTCTGGAAGGAGGTAAATAAAGTGCGTAAGACAAGGGAGCAAATGGGAACTTCAGTGAAGGGCGCAAATGGGGAGGTGATAACAAGTAGTGGTGATGTGAGAAGGAGATGGAGTGAGTATTTTGAAGGTTTGTTGAATGTGTTTGATGATAGAGTGGCAGATATAGGGTGTTTTGGTCGAGGTGGTGTCCAAAGTGAGAGGGTTATGGAAAATGATTTGGTAAACAGAGAAGAGGTAGTAAAAGCTTTGCGGAAGATGAAAGCCGGCAAGGCAGCAGGTTTGGATGGTATTGCAGTGGAATTTATTAAAAAAGGGGGTGACTGTATTATTGACTGGTTGGTAAGGTTATTTAATGTATGTATGACTCATGGTGAGGTGCCTGAGGATTGGCGGAATGCGTGCATATTGCCATTGTACAAAGGCAAAGGGGATAAGAGTGAGTGCTCAAATTACAGAGGTATAAGTTTGTTGAGTATTCCTGGTAAATTATATGGGAGGGTATTGATTGAGAGGGTGAAGGCATGTACAGAGCATCAGATTGGGGAAGAGCAGTGTGGTTTCAGAAGTGGTAGAGGATGTGTGGATCAGGTGTTTGCTTTGAAGAATGTATGTGAGAGATACTTAGAAAAGCAAATTGATTTGTATATATATATATATATATATATATATATATATATATATATATATATATATATATATATATATATATATATATATATATATATATATATATAGTGAAACTAAGCTCAAGGGTAAAGGGGAAGAGTGGTTTGGGAATGTCTTGGGAGTAAAGTCAGGGGTTAGTGAGAGGACAAGAGCAAGGGAAAGAGTAGCAGTACTCCTGAAACAGGAGTTGTGGGAGTATGTGATAGAATGTAAGAAAGTAAATTCTCGATTAATATGGATAAAACTGAAAGTTGATGGAGAGAGATGGGTGATTATTGGTGCTTATGCACCTGGGCATGAGAAGAAAGATCATGAGAAGCAAGTGTTTTGGGAGCAGCTGAATGAGTGTGTTAGTGGTTTTGATGCACGAGACCGGGTTATAGTGATGGGTGATTTGAATGCAAAGGTGAGTAATGTGGCAGTTGAGGGAATAATTGGTATACATGGGGTGTTCAGTGTTGGAAATGGAAATGGTGAAGAGCTTGTACGTTTATGTGCTGAAAAAGGACTGGTGATTGGAAATACCTGGTTTAAAAAGCGAGATATACATAAGTATACGTATGTAAGTAGGAGAGATGGCCAGAGAGCGTTAGTGGATTACGTGTAAATTGACAGGCGCGCGAAAGAGAGACTTTTGGATGTTAATGTGCTGAGAGGTGCAACTGGAGGGATGTCTGATCATTATCTTGTTGAGGCTAAGGTGAAGATTTGTATGGGTTTTCAAAAAAGAAGAGTGAATGTTGGGGTGAAGAGGGTGGTGAGAGTAAGTGAGCGTGGGAAGGAGACTTGTGTGAGGAAGTACCAGGAGAGACTGAGTACAGAATGGAAAAAGGTGAGAACAATGGAAGTAAGGTGAGTGGGGGAGGAACGGGATGTATTTAGGGAATCAGTGATGGATTGCGCAAAAGATGCTTGTGGCATGAGAAGAGTGGGAGGTGGGTTGATTAGAAAGGGTAGTGAGTGGTGGGATGAAGGAGTAAGATTATTAGTGAAAGAGAAGAAAGAGGCATTTGGACGATTTTTGCAGGGAAAAAATGCAATTGAGTGGGAGATGTATAAAAGAAAGAGACAGGAGGTCAAGAGAAAGGTGCAAGAGGTGAAAAAGAGGGCAAATGAGAGTTGGGGTGAGAGAGTATCATTAAATTTTAGGGAGAATAAAAAGATGTTCTGGAAGGAGGTAAATAAAGTGCGTAAGACAAGGGAGCAAATGGGAACTTCAGTGAAGGGCGCAAATGGGGAGGTGATAACAAGTAGTGATGATGTGAACAGATGGAGTGAGTATTTTGAAGGTTTGTTGAATGTGTTTGATGATAGAGTTGCAGATATAGGGTGTTTTGGTCGAGGTGGTGTGCAAAGTGAGAGGGTTAGGGAAAATGATTTGGTAAACAGAGAAGAGGTAGTAAAAGCTTTGCGGAAGATGAAAGCCGGCAAGGCAGCAGGTTTGGATGGTATTGCAGTGGAATTTATTAAAAAAGGGGGTGACTGTATTATTGACTGGTTGGTAAGGTTATTTAATGTATGTATGACTCATGGTGAGTTGCCTGAGGATTGGCGGAAGGCGTGCATAGTGCCATTGTACAAAGGCAAAGGGGATAAGAGTGAGTGCTCAAATTACAGAGGTATAAGTTTGTTGAGTATTCCTGGTAAATTATATGGGAGGGTATTGATTGAGAGGGTGAAGGCATGTACAGAGCATCAGATTGGGGAAGAGCAGTGTGGTTTCAGAAGTGGTAGAGGATGTGTGGATCAGGTGTTTGCTTTGAAGAATGTATGTGAGAAATACTTAGAAAAGCAAATGGATTTGTATGTAGCATTTATGGATCTGGAGAAGGCATATGATAGAGTTGATAGAGATGCTCTGTGGAAGGTATTAAGAATATATGGTGTGGGAGGCAAGTTGTTAGAAGCAGTGAAAAGTTTTTATCGAGGATGTAAGGCATGTGTACGTGTAGGAAGAGAGGAAAGTGATTGGTTCTCAGTGAATGTAGGTTTGCGGCAGGGGTGTGTGATGTCTCCATGGTTGTTTAATTTGTTTATGGATGGGGTTGTTAGGGAGGTGAATGCAAGAATTTTGGAAAGAGGGGCAAGTATGAAGTCTGTTGGGGATGAGAGAGCTTGGGAAGTGAGTCAGTTGTTGTTCGCTGATGATACAGCGCTGGTGGCTGATTCATGTGAGAAACTGCAGAAGCTGGTGACTGAGTTTGGTAAATTGTGTGAAAGAAGAAAGTTAAGAGTAAATGTGAATAAGAGCAAGGTTATTAGGTACAGTAGGGTTGACGGTCAAGTCAATTGGGAGGTAAGTTTGAATGGAGAAAAACTAGAGGAAGTAAAGTGTTTTAGATATCTTGGAGTCGATCTGGCAGCGGATGGAACCATGGAAGCGGAAGTGGATCATAGGGTGGGGGATGGGGCGAAAATTCTGGGAGCCTTGAAGAATGTGTGGAAGTCGAGAACATTATCTCGGAAAGGAAAAATGGGTATGTTTGAAGGAATAGTGGTTCCAACAATGATGTATGGTTGCGAGGCGTGGGCTATGGATAGAGTTGTGCGCAGGAGGATGGATGTGCTGGAAATGAGATGTTTGAGGACAATGTGTGGTGTGAGGTGGTTTGATCGAGTAAGTAACGTAAGGGTAAGAGAGATGTGTGGAAATAAAAAGAGCGTGGTTGAGAGAGCAGAAGAGGGTGTTTTGAAATGGTTTGGGCACATGGAGAGGATGAGTGAGGAAAGATTGACCAAGAGGATATATGTGTCGGAGGTGGAGGAACGAGAAGTGGGAGACCAAATTGGAGGTGGAAAGATGGAGTGAAAAAGATTTTGTGTGATCGGGGCCTGAACATGCAGGAGGGTGAAAGGAGGGCAAGGAATAGAGTGAATTGGATCGATGTGGTATACCGGGGTTGACGTGCTGTCAGTGGATTGAGTCAGGGCATGTGAAGCGTCTGGGGTAAACCATGGAAAGCTGTGTAGGTATGTATATTTGCGTGTGTGGACGTATGTATATACATGTGTATGGGGGTGGGTTGGGCCATTTCTTTCATCTGTTTCCTTGCGCTACCTCGCAAACGCGGGAGACAGCGACAAAGCAAAAAAAAAAAAAAATATATATATATATATATATATATATATATATACACGTATATTGATACTTGCTGCCTGCATCCCTTCCCGTCGCCACTCCGCCACACATGAAACGGCTCGCCCCCCCCCCCCCTCCGTGCGTGCGCGAGGTAGCACTAGGAAAAGAAAACAAAGGCTACATTCGTTCACACTCAGTCTCCAGCTGTCAAATGTAAAGCACCGAAACCACAGCTCTCTTTCCACATCCAGTCCCCACAAAACTTCCAATGGTTTGTCCAAGACGTTTCACATGCCCTGGTTCAATCCATTGATAGCACGTCGACCCCGGTATACCACATCGTTCTAATTCACTCTTTTCCTTGCACTTTCAACCTCCTGCATGTTCAGGCCCCGATCACTCAAAATCTTTTTCACCCCATTCTTCCACATCCAATATGGTCTACCATTTCTCATCGCTCCCTCCACCTTCGACACATATATCCTATTTGTCAATCATTCCTCACTCATTCTCTCCATGTGACCAAACCATTTCAATACACCCTCTTCTGCTCTCTCAGTCACTTTACTTTCATTACCACACATCTCTCTTACCCTTTCATTACTTACTCGATCAAACCACCTCACACCATATATTGTCATCAAACATCTCATTTCCAGCACATCCACTGTCCTCCACACAACCGTATCTATAGCCCACGCCTCTCAACCATATAACATTGTTCGAACCACTATTCCTTCAAACATACCCATTTTCAATCTGCGAGATAACGTTCTCACCTTCCACGCATTTTTCAACGCTCCAGAACTTTCGCCCCCTCCCCCAACCGGTGACTCACTTACGCTCTTATGGTTCCATCCGCTGCTAAATCCACTCCCAGATAAATAAACAATTTACTTCCTCCAGTTTTCCTCCATTCAAACTTACCTCCCAACTGACTTGTCCCTCAACCCTTCCGAACCTAATAACCTTGCTCATATTTATCTTTACTCTCAGCTTTCTTCTTTCACACACTTTACCAAATTCAGTCACCAGCTTCTGCAGTTTCTCACCCAAATCAGCCACCAGCGCTAATCATCAGCGATCAACAACTGACTCCTTCCCCAAGCCCTCTCATCCAAAACAGCCTGCATACTTGCCCCTCTCTACAAAACTCTTGCGTTCACCCCCCTAACAACCCCATCCACAAACAAATCAAACAACCATGGAGACATCACGCATCCCTGCCGCAAACTGACATTCACTGGGAATCAATCACTTTCCTCTCTTCCTACTCGTACACATGCCTTACATCCTCCATAAAAACTTTTCACTGCTTTTACCAACTTACCTCCCAAACCATATACTCTTAATACCTTCAACAGAACATCTCTATCAACTCTATCATATGCCTTCTCCAGATCCATAAACGTTACAAACAAATCCATTTGTATTCCTGAGTATTTTCCACATACATTCTTTAAAGCAGACACCTGATCCAAACATCCTCTAACACTTCTAAAACCACACGGCTCTACCCCAGTCTGATGCTCTGTGCAAGCCTTGACCCTCTCAATCAATACCTTCCCATATAATTTCCTAGTAATAATCAACCTCTGTAATTTGAACACTCACCTTTATCCCCTTTGCCTTTGTAAAAAGTCACTATGCATGCATAGCGCCAATCCTCAAGCATTTCACCATGAACCATACATACATTGAATATCCTCACCAACCAGTCAAGAACACAGTCACCCCCTTTTTTAATAAATTCCACAGCAATATCATCCAAACACACCGCCTTCCCGGATTTCATCTTCTGCAAAGCTTTTACTGCCTCTTCTCTGTTTACCGAATCAGTCTCGCTGACCCTTTCACTTCACACACCACCTCGACCAAAACAACCTATATCTGCCACTCTATCATCGCACATATTCAACAAACCTTCAAAATACTCACTCTATCTCCCACTCACTTCACCACTACTTGGTATTACCTCCCCATTCGCCCCATTCACCGATGTTCCCATTTGTTCTCTTGTCAAACGCACTCTATTTACATCCTTCCAGAACATCCCTTATTCTCCCTAGATTTAATGATACTCTATAACCCCAACTCTCATTTGCACTCTTTTCCACCACTTCCATCTTTTTCTTGACCTCGTGCCTCTTTCTTTTATATATCTTCCATTCATTTGCAGTATTTCCCTGCAAAAATCGTCCAAATGCCTCTCTCTTCTCCTTTACTAGCAATCTTTCGTCTTCATTCAACCACACACTACCCTTTCTCATGTGCCCACCTCCCATCTTTCTCATGACACGGGCATCTTTTGCGCATGCTACCACTGCTTCCCGAAACATATCTCATTCCTCCCCCACTTCCCTGCCATCATTTGCTCTTACCTTTTTCCATTCTGCACTCAATCTCTTCTGGCAAATCTTAACGTCTCCTTTCCAAGCTCACTTACTCTCACCACTCTCTTCACCCACATTCTCCCCTCTTTTCTGAAAACCTCTTCAAATCTTCACCATCGCCTCCACAAGATAATGATCAGACATCCCTCCAGTTACCCCTCTCAGCACATTAACATCCAAGAGTCTCCCTATCACGCGCCTATCAATTAACACGTAATCCAATAACGCTCTCTGACCATCTCTCTACTTACATAAGTATACTTATGTATATCTCTCTTTTTAAACTAGGTATTCCCAATCACCAGTCCTTTTTCAGCACATAAATCTACAGCCTCTTCACCATTTCCATTTACAACACTAAACGCCCCAGTTACACCAGTTATTCCCTCAACTGCCACATTACTCACCTTTGCATTCAAATCACCCATCACTATAACCCGGTCTCATGCATCAAAATTACAAACACATTCACTCAGCTGCTCCAAAAACACTTGCCTTTCATGATCTTTCTTCTCATGCTCAAGTGCATATGCACCAATAATCACCCATCTCTCTCCATCCACTTTCAGTTTTACCCATATCAATCTAGAGTTTACTTTCTTACACTCTATCACATACTCCACCACTCCTGTTTCAGGAGTAGTGCTACTCCTTCCCTTCCTCTTATTCTCTCACTAACCCCTGACTTTACTCCCAAGACATTCCCAAACCATTCTCACCCTTTACCCTTGAGCTTCGTTTCACTCAGAGCCAAAACATCCACGTTCCTTTCCTCAGACATACTACCTATCTCTCTTTTTTTCTTATCTTGGTTGCATCCAAACACATTTAGACACCCCAATCTGAGCCTTCGAGAAGGATGAGCACTCCCCTCGTGAATACTTCTTCTTTTTCCCCGTTTAGAAAGTTAAAATGCAAGGAAGGGAAGGTTTCGTGCCCCCCACTCCCGTCCCCTTTAGTCGCCTTCTACGATACGTGAGGAATGCGTGGGAAGTATTCTTTCTCCCCTATCCCAAGGGATATATATATATATTTATATATATATATATATATATATATATATATATATATATATATATATATATATATATATATATATATATATATATATATATATATATATTTATTATTTATTTATTTTGCTTTCTCCCTGTCTCCCGCGTTAGCGAGGTAGCACAAGGAAACAGACGAAAGAATGGCCCAACCCACCCACATACACATGTATATACATACACGTCCATACAGGCAAATATACATACCTATGCATCTCAACGTATACATATATATACACACACACACACACACATATACATATATACACATGTACATAATTCATACTGTCTGCCTTTATTCATTACCATCGCCACGCCACCACACATGAAACAACCCCCCCCTCCCCCCGCATGTGCGCGAGGTAGCGTTAGGAACAGACAACAAAGGCCACATTCGCTCACACTCAGTCTCTAGCTGTCATGTATAATGCACTGAAACCACAGTTCCTTTTCCACATCCAGGCCCTACAGAACTTTCCATGGTTTACCCCAGACGCTTCACACACCCTGGTTCAATCCATTGACAACACGTCGACCCGGTATACCACATCGTTCCAATTCACTCTATTCCTTGCACGCCTTATACCCTCCTGAAAGTTCAGGCCCCGATCACTCAAAATCTTTTTCACTCCATCTTTCCACCTCCAATTTGGTCTCCCACTTCTCGTTCCCTCCACCTCTCACACATATATCCTCTTGGTCAATGTTTCCCCACTCATTCTCTCCATATGACCAAACTATTTCAAATCACCCAATTCTGCTCTCTCAACCACAGTCTTTTTATTACCACACATCTCTCTTACCCTTTCATTACTTATTCGATCAAACCACCTCACACCATATATTGTCCTAAAACATCTCATTTCCAGCACATCCACCCTCCTCCGCACAACTCTATCTATAGCCCACGCCTCGCAACAATATAATATTGTTGCAACCACTATTCCTTCACTCATACCCATTTTTGCTTTCCAAGATAACGTTCTCGACTTCCAAACATTTTTCAACGCTCCCAGAACTTTCGTCCCCTCCCCACCCTATGGTTCACTTTCGCTTCCATGGTTCCATCCGCTGCCAAATCCACTCCCAGATATCTAAAACACTTCAATTCCTCCAGCTTTTCTCCATTCAAACTTACCTCTCAGTTGACTTGTTCCTCAACCCTACTGTACCTAATAACCTTGCTCTTATTCACATTTACTCTCAGCTTTCTTCTTTCACACACTTTACCAAACTCAGTCACCAGCCTCTGCAGTTTCTCACAAGAATCAGCCACCAGAGCTGTATCATCAGCGAATACCAACTGACTAAATTTCAAGCTGTCTCATGCACAACAGACTGCATACTTGCCCCTCTTTCCAAAACTCTTCCATTCACTTCAATAACAACCCCACCAATAAACAACTTAAACAACCATGGAGACATCACACACCCCTGCCGCAAACCTACATTCACTGAGAACCAATCACTTTCCTCTCTTCCTAAACGTACACATGCCTTACATCCTCGATAAAAACTTTTCACTGCTTCTAACAACTTACCTCCAACACCATATATTCTTAATACCTTGCACAGAGCATCTCTATCAACTCTATCATATGCCTTTTTCAGATCCATAAATGCTACAGACAAATCCATTTGCTTTTCTAAGTATTTCTCACATACATTTTTCAAAGCAAACATCTGATCCACACATCCTCTACCACTTCTCAAAACACACTGCTCTTCCCAATCTGATGATCTGTACATTTCTTTACCCTCTCAGTCAATATCCTCCCATATAATTTCCCAGCAATACTCAACAAACTTATACCATTGTATAATAAGTACTCACTCTTATCCCCTTTGCCTTTGTACACTGGCACCATGCAAGCATTCCGCCAATCCTCAGGCACCTCACTATGAGTCATACATACATTAAACAACCTTACCAACCAGTCAACAAAATAGTCACCCCCTTTTTTAATAAATTCCTCTGCAATACCATTCAAACCCGCTGCCTTGCCGGCTTTCATCTTCCGCAAAGCTTTTACTACCTATTCTCTGTTTACTAAATCATTCTCCCTAACCTTTTCACTTTGCACACCACCTCGACCAAAAGACCCTATATCTCCCACTCTATCATCAAACACATTCAACAAACCTTCAAAATACTTACTCCATCTCCTTCTCACATTACCACTACTCGTTATCACCTCCCCATTAGCCCCCTTCACTGATGTTCCCATTTGTTCCCTTGTCTTACGCACTTTATTTACCTCCTTCCAAAACATCTTCTTTATTCTCCTTAAAATTTAATGATACTCTCTCACCCCAACTCTCATTTGCCCTCATGTCGCCTCTTACATCTTTCTCTTGACCTCCTGCCTCTTTCTTTTATACATCTCCCAGTCATTTGCATTATTTCCCTAAAAAAATCGTCCAAATGCCTCTCGCGTCTCTTTCACTATTAATACTACTTATTCATTCCACCACTCACAACACTTTCTAATCTGCCCACCTCCCACGCTTCTTATGCCACAAGCATCTTTTGCATAAGCCATCACTGCTACCCTAAATACATCCCATTCCTCCCCACTCCCCTTACGTCCTTTGTTCTCACCTTTTTCCATTCTATACTCAGTCTCTCCTGGTACTTCCTCGCAAAAGTCTCCTTCCAAAGCTCACTTACTCTCACCACTCTCTTCACCCCAACATTCTCTCTTCTTTTGAGAAAACCCATACAAATCTTCACCTTTGCTTCCACAAAATAATGATCACACATCCCTCCAGTTGCACCTCTCAGCACATTAACATCCAAAAGTCTCTCTTTAGCGCACCTATCTTCCCCTCTCATTTTCTTTTTTTCTCCAAAGGAAGGAACAGAGAAGGGGACCGGGTGAGGATATTCCCTCAGAGGCCCAGTCCTCTGTTCTTAACGCTACCTCGCTGAGGCGGGATATGGCGGATAGTATGAAAGACATATATATATATATATATATATATATATATATATATATATATATATATATATATATATATATATATATATATATATATATATATATATATATATATATATATATATTTATTTATTTATTTATTTATTTATTCATTTATTCAATTTATTAATTCATTCATTTATTTATTTCTTATTTTGCTTTCTCCCTGTCTCCCGCGTTAGCGAGGTAGCGCGAGGAAACAGACGAAAGAATGGCCCAACAGCCCACATACACATGTATATACATACACGTCCACACACGCAAATATACATACCTATACATACACTATACAACACACAGACATATACATATATACACATGTACATAATTCATACTGTCTGCCTTTATTTGTTCCCATCGCCACCTCGCCACACATGGAATAACATCCCCTCCCCCCTCATGTGAGCGAGGTACGCCTAGGAAAAGACACCAAAGGCCCCATTCGTTCACACTCAGTCTCTAGCTGTCATGTAATAATGCACCGAAAACACAGCTCCCTTTCCACATCCAGGCCCCACACAACATTCCATGGTTTACCCCAGACGCTTCACATGCCCTGGTTCAATCCATTGACAGCACGTCGACCCCGGTATACCACATCGTTCCAATTCACTCTATTCCTTGCACGCCTTTCACCAAACCCACCTACCTCTAACAGCCTGACCCATCATCACCACTGGGATCAAGCTGATGATGGTGAGTAGATCTGGTGGAGTGGGGTTGGGCTGATGGAGAGTCGATGGGGTTATCGGATATCCCCGAGGAAGCTGTTCAGATGACATTATTCAAGAGACGCCAACACTCACACTCAGAGCGCGATGAAACTTTGATATAGTTGTACGTCACCACATTGGGTAATTGGAAAGCGGAGTGGCAGTACGCTCTCTGATCATCCGTTTCGGTAAAATCTTCAAAATTTATAGTTTACCCTCCTCACTGTTCCTATGTGAGTACCTCGGGAATATCAAATAACTCACTAGAAACGAAGAGAGTTTAGGATGTGATTGCTGAATGTGTGACAGTGATGAAGAACTTACTTGAGGTTCCCGCCTCTCCACCAGCACCAGAGGTTCGCAGACACCGGAGTCGGTCTCCCGTCAGGGATAATTCCAAAAGCTAATAGTTTGCTGGTCGACCGCTCAGCGTTTTATTTATGGCGAGAGGCCACTAACCTGGTGTGGACATGGAATCTCCTCTGTTGTAACATGATTGGCCAGCATTGGAATGATGTTCTTGTTGTTTCCGATGGAAAAATCCAAGGAGACTGACTGTTATATGATGGTGGCTATCGAGGGACCCTAAGCCTGGCTGGCCACTCTTTGTGTCCACACCCGACCAACACTACCAGAACAATATTGTGTCCACACCCAACCAACACTACCAGAACAATATTGTGTCCACACCCGACCAACACTACCAGAACAATATTGTGTCCACACCCAACCAACACTACCAGAACAATATTGTGTCCACACCCGACCAACACTACCAGAACAACATTGTGTCCACACCCAACCAACACTACCAGAACAATATTGTGTCCACACCCAACCAACACTACCAGAACAATATTGTGTCCACACCCGACCAACACTACCAGAACAACATTGTGTCCACACCCGACCAACAATACCAGAACAACATTGTGTCCACACCCGACCAACAATACCAGAACAACATTGTGTCCACACACAACCAACACTACCAGAATAACATTGTGTCCACACACAACCAACACTACCAGAATAACAATGTGTCCACACACGACCAATACTACCAGAACAGTATTGTGTCCACACTTGACCAACACTACCAGAACAACATTGTGTCCACACCTGACCAAGAATACCAGAACAACATTGTGTCCACACCCGACCAACAATACCAGAACAACATTGTGTCCACACACAACCAACACTACCAGAACAACATTGTGTCCACACACAACCAACACTACCAGAACAACATTGTGTCCAAACACGACCAACACTACCAGAACAATATTGTGTATACATATGACCAAAACTACCAGAACAATATTGTGTCCACACCCAACCAACAATATCAGAACAATATTGTGTCCGCACTCGACCAACACTACCAGAACAATATTGTGTCCACACCCGACCAACAATATCAGAACAATATTGTGTCCACACCCAACCAACAATATCAGAACAATATTGTGTCCACACCCGACCAACAACACCAGAACAATATTATGTCCATAACGACCAGCGCTACCAGAACAACATTGTGTCCACACCCGACAATCACTACCAGAACAACATTGTGTCCACACACGACCAATATTACCAGAACAGTATTGTGTCCACACTTGACCAACACTACCAGAACAACATTGTGTCCACACCCGACAAACACTACCAGAACAACATTGTGTCCACACTTGACCAACACTACCAAAACAATATTGTGTCCACAACCGACCAACACCACCAGAACAACATTGTGTCCACACCCGATCAACACTACAAGAACAAAATTGTATCCACACCCGACCAATACTACCTGAACAATATTGTGTCCACTACCGACCAAACCTACCGGAACAATATTGTGTCCACACCCAACCAGCATTACCAGAACAACATTGTGTACATATCCGACCAACACTACCAGAACAACATTGTGTCCACACCCGACAAACACTACCAGAACAACATTGTGTCCACACCCGACAAACACTACCAGAACAATATTGTGTCCACACCCGACCAACACTACCAGAACAATATTGTGTCCACACCCAACCAACACTACCAGAACAATATTGTGTCCACACCCGACCAACACTACCAGAACAATATTGTGTCCACACCCGACCAACACTACCAGAACAACATTGTGTCCACACCTGACCAAACACTACCAGAACAACATTGTGTCCACACCCGACCAACACTACCAGAACAACATTGTGTCCACACCTGACCAACACTACCAGAACAACATTGTGTCCACACCCGACCAACACTACCAGAACAACATTGTGTCCACACCGACAAACACTACCAGAACAACATTGTGTCCACACCCGACAAACACTACCAGAACAACATTGTGTCCACACCCGACCAACACTACCAGAACAATATTGTGTCCACACCCGACAAAACACTACCAGAACAACATTGTGTCCACACCCGACAAACACTACCATTGTGTCCACACCCGACCAACACTACCAGAACAACATTGTGCCACACCCGACCAACACTACCAGAACAACATTGTGTCACACCCGACAAAACACTACCAGAACAACATTGTGTCCACACCCGACCAACACTACCAGAAACAATATTGTGTCCACCACCCGTCAAACACTACCAGAACATCATTGTTGTCCACACCCGATCAAAACAACTACCAGAAAAACATTGTGTCCACACCCGGACCAACACTTCCAGAACAACATTGTGCCACACCCGACAATAATCACTACCAGAACTACATTGTTTCCACCACCAACCAAACACTACCCAGAACAATATTGTGTCCACACCCCAACCAACACTACCAGAACAATATTGTGTCCACACCCGACAAACACTACCTGAACAATATTTGTGTCCACACCCGACCAACACTACCAGAAACAATATTGTGTCCACACTCGACAACACTACCAGAACAACATTGTGTAACACCCGACCAACACTACCAGAACATATTGTGGCCACACCCTCGACAAACACCGACCAGAACAATCATTGTGTCCACACCCGACAAACACTACCAGAACAACATTGTGGTCCACAGCCCCGACCAAGCACTACCAGAACAACATTGTGGTCCACACCCGACAAACACTACCAGAACAACATTGTGTCCACACCAGACAAACTCTACCAGAACAACATTGTGTCCACACCCACCACACTACCAGATACAACATTGTGTCCACACCCGACAAACACTCCAGAACAACATTGTATCCAAACCCAACCAACACTACAGAACAAATATTTGTGTCCACACCCAACCAACACTACCAAAACACTTATTGTGTCCACACCTGACCAACACCACCAGAACAACATTGTGTCCACACCCGACCAACACTACCAGAACAATATTGTGTCCACACTTGACCGACACTACCAGAACAACACTGTGTCCACACCAAAAAACCATTACCCCAACAGCATTGTATCCACACTTGAGCAACACTACCAGAACAATATTGTTTCCACACTTGACCAAACAACCAGAACAATATTGTGTCCACACACGACCAACACTACCAGAACAATATTGTATCCACACTTGACCAACACTACCAGAACAATATTGTGTCCACACTTGACCAACACTACCAGAACAATATTGTGTCTACACCCGATCAATACTAACTGGACAGTATTGTCTCCGCACCCGACCAACACTACCAGAACAATACTGTGTCCACACCCAACAAGCACTACCAGAACAACATTGTGTCCACACCCGACCAACACTACCAGAAGAGTATTGTGTCCACACCCGACCAACACTACCAGAAGAGTATTGTGTCCACACTTGACCAACACTACCAGAACAACATTGTGTCCACACCCGACAAACACTACCAGAACAACCTTGTGTCCACACACGACCAACACTACAAGAACAAAATTGTGTCCACACCCGACAAACATTACCTGAACAACATTGTCTCCACACCCGACCAACACTACCAGAACAACATTGTGTCAACACACGACCAACACTACCAGAACAACATTGTGTCCACACCCGACAAACACTACCTTAATATTAGGTCCACACCCGACCAACACTACCAGAATAACATTCCGTCCACACCTAACCAACATTACCAAAGCAATATTGTGTCCAAACCCTACCAAAACTACCAAAACAAAATTGTGTCCACACACGACAAACACTACCAGAACAGTATTGTGTCCACACTTGACCAACACTACCAAAACAACATTGTGTCCACACTTGACCAACACTACCAGAAGAATATGGTGTCACACATGACCAACACTGTCAAAACAACATTGTGTCCACACACGACAAACACTAACTGAACAATATTGTGTCCACACTTGACCAACACTACCAAAACAACATCGTGTCCACACCCGACCAACACTACCAGAACAACCTTGTGTCCACACACGACCAACACTACCAGAACAAAATTGTGTCCACACCCGACAAACACTACCTGAACAACATTGTCTCCACACCCGACCAACACTACCAGAACAAATTGTGTCCACACACGACCAACACTACCAGAAGAGTATTGTGTCCACTCTTGACCAACACTACCAGAACAACATTGTGTCCACACCCGACAAACACTACCAGAACAACCTTGTGTCCACACACGACCAACACTACCAGAACAAAATTGTGTCCACATCCGACAAACATTACCTGAACAACATTGTCTCCACACTCGACCAACACTACCAGAACAAATTGTGTCAACACACGACCAACACTACCAGAACAACATTGTGTCCACACCCGACAAACACTACCTTAATATTAGGTCCACACCCGACCAACACTACCAGAACAACATTCCGTCCACACCTAACCAACATTACCAGAGCAATATTGTGTCCACGCACTACCAAAACTACCAAAACAAAATTGTGTCCACACCCGACAAACACTACCAGAACAGTATTGTGTCCACACTTGACCAACACTACCAGAAGAATATGGTGTCACACATGACCAACACTATCAAAACAACATTGTGTCCTCACTTGACCAACACTACCAGAAGAATATGGTGTCACACATGACCAACACTATCAAAACAACATTGTGTCCACACACGACAAACACTAACTGAACAATATTGTGTCCACACTTGACCAACACTACCAGAACAACATCGTGTCCACACCCGACCAACACTCCCAAAACAATATTGTGTCCACACCCAACAAACACTACCAAAACAACATTGTGTCCACAACCAACCAACACTACCAGAACAATATTGTGTCCACACCAGACCAACACTACCAGAACAACATTGTGTCCACACCCCAAAAACACTACCTGAACAATATTGTGTCCACACCCAACATCCACTACCAGACCAATATTGTGTCCACTATAGACCAACACTACCCGAACAACATTGTGTCCACACCCAACAAACAATACCAGAACAATATTGTGTTCACACTAGACCAACACTACAAGAATAACATTGTGTCCACACCCGACCAACACTACCAGAACAACATTGTGTCCACACCCGACAAACACTACCAGAACAACATTGTGTCCACACCCGACCAACACTACCGAAACAATACTGTGTCTACACCCGACAAACACTACCAGAACAATATAGTGTCCACACTCGACCAACACTGTCAAGACAACATTGTGTCCACACCCGACAAACACTAATGGAACAGCCTTGAGTCCATACTTGACCAACACTACCAGAACAATATTGTGTCCATACTTAACCAACACTACCAGAACAACAAAGTGTCCACAACAAACAAACATTACCACAACAGTATTGTATCCACACTTGACCAACACTACCAGAACAATATTGTGTCCACACTTGACCAAACAACCAGAACAATATTGTGTCCACACACGACCAACACTACCAGAACAATATTGTCTCCACACTTGACCAACAATACCAGAACAATATTGTGTCTACACTCGACAAACACTACCAGAATAATATTGTGTCTACACCCGATCAATACTACCTGGACAGTATTGTGTGCACACCCGACGAACACTACCAGAACAATATTGTGTCCACACCCGACCAACACTGCCAGAACAATATTGTGTCCACACCCGACAAGCACTACCAGAACAACATTGTGTCCATACCCGACCAACACTACCAGAACAGTATTGTGTCCACACCCGACGAACACTACCAGAACAATATTGTGTCCAAACCCGAACAACACTACCAGAACAATATTGTGTCCACATCCGACAAGCACTACCAGAACAACATTGTGTCCACACCCGACCAACACTACCAGAACAATATTGTGTCCACACTTGACCAACACTACAAGAAGAGTATTGTGTCCACACTTGAAAAACACAACCAGAACAACCTTGTGTCCACACACGACCAACACTACCAGAACAACCTTGTGTCCACACCCGACCAACACTACCAGAACAATATTGTGTACACACCACCAAACCTACCAAACAATATTGTGTCCACACCCGACCACCATACCAGAACAACATTGTCCACACCGACAACACTACCAGAACAATTAGTCAAACCGACCACACACAAAAAATATTGTGTCCACACCCGACCAACACTACCAGAAAAACATTGTGTCCACAACCCAACACTACCAGAACAACATTGTGTCCACACCCGACCAACACTACCAGAACAATATTGTGTCCACACCGACCAACACTACCAAACAATATTGTGTCCACACTCGACAAACACTAGCCAAACAAACATTGTGTCCACACCCGACCAACACTACCAGAACAAATTGTGTCCACACCACGACCAAACACTACTAGAACAATATTGGTCCACACCGACCAACACTACAACTGAACAATATTGTCCACACCGACCAACAATCCAAACAACATTTGTCACACAACGACAACATTCCAGAACAATATTGTGTCCACACCCGCCAACACTACCAGAACAACATTGTGTCCACACCCACAAGCACTACCAGAACAATATTGTGTCCACATCTTGACCAACACTACCAGAACAGAATTGTGTCCCACACCCCGACAAACTACCAGAACAACATTGTGTCACACCGACCAACACTACCTGAACAACATTGTGCCCCACACAACATACCAGAACAATATTGTGTCCACACTCGACCAACACACTACCAGACAAATTGTGTCCACACCGACCAACACTACCAGAACAATATTGTGTCCACACCGACCAACACTACCAGAACAACATTGTGTCCACCACGACAAACACTACTAAGACATATTGTCCACACCGACCAACACTACCAGAACAATATTGTGTCCACACTTGACCAACACTACCAGAACAATATTGTGTCCACACCCGACAAACACTACCAGAACAATATTGTGTCCACACACCGACAACACTACCAGAACATCATTGTATCCACACCCGACAAACACTACCAGAGCAATATTGTGTTTACACCCGATCAACACTACTTGAACAAGATTGTGTCCACACCCGATCAACACTACCTGAACAATATTGTGCCCACACTTGACCAACGATACCAGAACAAAATTTTGTCCACACTCGACCAACACTACGAGAACAATATTTTGTCCACACTCGACAAACACTATCAGAAAAACATTGTGTCCACATACGACCAACACTACCAGAACAATATTGTGTCCACACACGACCAACACTCCCAGAACAACATTGTGTCCACACCCGACAAACACTAACTGAACAATACTAAGTCCACACCCGACCAACACTACCAGAACAACATTGTGTCCACACCTAACCAACATTACCAGAACAATATTGTGTCCACATCCAACCAACACTACCAAATCAACATTGTGTCTACACCCTACAAACACTACCAAAACAGTATTGTGTCCACACCCGACCAACACTACCAGAACAACATTGTGTCCACACCCGACCAACACTACCAGAACAGTATTGTGTCCACAACCGACCAACACTGTCAAAACAACATTATGTCCACACACGACAAACACTACCTGAACAATATTGTGTCCACACCAGACCAACACTACCAAAACAACATTGTGTCCACACCCGATCAACACTTCCAGAACAACATTATGTCCACATCCTATCAATACTACCTCAACAATATTGCGTCCACACCCGACCAACACTACCTGAACAATACTGTGCCCATACTTGACCAAGAATAACAGATCAATATTTTGTCCACACTCGACCAATACTACCACAACAATAATTTGTTCACACTCGACAAACACTATCAGAACAATATTGTGTCCACATCCAACAAACACTACAAGACCAACATTGTCTCCACACCCGACCAACACTACCAGAACAACATTGTGTCAACACACCGAACAAATTGTGCCACACTACCAACAACACTACAACAAATTTTGTCCACACCGACCAAACTACCAGAACAATCATGTGTCCACACCCGACATACATACCCGAACAACATTGTGTCCACACCGAAACACTACCAGAACAAATTGTGTCCACACGACCAAAACACTACCAGAACATATTGTGTCCACAACGACCAACATTTACCAGAACAACATTTGTCCACACCAACAAACATACCTAACAATATTAGTCCACACCCGACCAACACTATAGAACAACATTGTGTCCCACAACTATCACCGACAACACTACCAGAACAAATTGTTTCCACACCCGACCAACACTACCAGAACAACATTGTGTCCACACCTGACAAACATACTGAACAATATTGTGTCCACACCCGATAACACTACCAAAACAACATTGTGTCCACACCCGATCAACATACCAGAACAACATTGTAGTCACACCCGATCAAACCTACTGAACAATATTGTGTCCACACTACCAACATACCAACAATATTTGTCCACACTCGACCAAAACAACCAGAACAATATTTTGTCCACACTCGACCAACACTACCAGAACAACATTGTGTCCACATCCGATAATCGCTAGCAGAACGACATTGTGTCCTCACACGACCAACACTACCAGAACAATATTGTGTCCACACTAGACATACACTACCTGAACAACGTTATGTCCACACCCGACCAACACTACCAGAACAGCATTGTGTCCACACCTAACCAACATCACCAGAACAATATTGTGTCCACATCCGAAAAACACTACCAGAACAACATTGTGTCCACACCCGACAAATACTACCAGAACATTATTGTGTCCACAACCGACCAACACTACCAGAACAACATTGTGTCCAAACCCGACAAACACTACCTGAACAATATTGTGTCCACACCCGACCAACACTACCAAAACAACATTGTGTCCACACACGACCAACACTACCAGAACAATATTGCGTCCACATCCGACCAACACTACCAGAACAACATTGTGTCCACACCCGACAAATACTACCAGAACAGTATTGTGTCCACACCCGACCAACACACCAAAACAACATGTGTCCAAACCGACAACACTACCAGAACAACTTTGGTGTCCACACCCAACAAGCACAACCAGAACAATATTGTGTCCACCACTGACAACACATACAAAACAACATTGTGTCCACACCCGACAACACTAACGAAAAAATTGTGTTCACACCAACAAACACTACCTAACAATATTA
Source organism: Panulirus ornatus (assembly GCF_036320965.1). Lineage (NCBI taxonomy): Eukaryota > Metazoa > Arthropoda > Malacostraca > Decapoda > Palinuridae > Panulirus > Panulirus ornatus. The sequence goes on along the minus strand of NC_092242.1, from coordinate 47,118,923 downwards.
GTCCACACCCGACCAACACACAACCAGACAATTTGTCCACACCGACAAACACTCCCATGAACAACATTGTGTCCACACCCGACAAACACTACCAAAACAACATGTGTCCACACCCGACCAAACTAACTGAACAACATTGTGTCCACACCCGACCAACACTACTGAACAATATTAGTCCACACCGACCAACACTACCAGAAACAATCATTTGTGTCCACACCTGAACCAACACTACCTAAACAATATTTGTCCACACTCGACAACACTACCAGAACAACATTGTGTCCACACCGACAACCTACCTGAACAAATTAAGTCAACACTCGACCAACACTACCTGAACAACATTGTGTCCTCAACGACCTACACTACCTTGGATACAAGATTGCGTCCACCACACGATCAAAAACACTACCAGACAACATTGTGTCCACACCCGACAAACACAACCTGAACATTTATGGGGTCCACACACCGACCAACGCTACCAAAACAACACTGTGTCCATAACCGCCCACCACTTCCAGAACCTTATTTTGTCCACACCCAATCAATACTACTTGAACAATATTGTGTCCACAACCGACAAACACTACCTAAACAATATTGTGCCCACACTTGACCAACGATACCAGAATATTATTTTGTCTAAACCCGACCAACACTACCAGAACAACATTGTGTCCACACTGACCAACACATACCAGAACAATATTGTGTCCCTCAAACCCGACAAACACTACAAGAACATTATTGTAGTCCACTCACTACCAACACTGCCAGAACAACATTGTGTCCACACCCGACAAACACTACCAGAACAATATTGTGTCCACACCGACCAACACTACCAGAACAATATTGTGTCCACACCCGACCAACACTACCAGAACAACATTGTGTCCACACCCGACCAACACTACCAGAACAATATTGTGTCCACACCCGACAACACTACCAGAACAACATTGTGTCCACACCCGACAAACACTACCAGAACAACATTGTGTCCACACCCGACCAACACTACCAGAACAACATTGTGTCCACACCCGACCAACACTACCAGAACAACATTGTGTCCACACCCGACCAACACTACCAGAACAATATTGTGTCCACACCCGACCAACACTACCAGAACAGTATTGTGTCCACACACGACCAACACTACCAGAACAATATTGTGTCCACACCCGACAAACACTACCAGAACAATATTGTGTCCACACCCGACCAACACTACCAGAACAATTGTGTCCACACCCGACCAACACTACCAGAACAAATTGTGTCCACACCCGACAAACACTACCAGAACAAATTGTGTCCACACCCGACCAACACTACCAGAACAATATTGTGTCCACACCCGACCAACACTACCAGAACAATATTGTGCCACACCCGACAAACACTACCAGAACAACATTGTGTCCACACCCGACCAACACTACCAGAACAATATTGTTTCCACACCCAACAAACACTACCAGAACAATATGTGTCCACACCGACCAACACTACCAGAACAATATTGTGTCCACACCGACCAACACTACCAGAACAATATTGTCCCACAACCCGAGCCAAACACTACAAGAACAAAGTTCACACAAAAAAAACAACACATACAACAAATTGTGTCCACACCGACCAAACTACCAGAACAAATTGTGTCACCAACCGAACAACCGAAACTACAAGAACAATATTGTGTCCACACCCGACCAACACTACCAGAACAACATTGTGTCCACACCTGACAACACTACCAGAACAACATTGTGTCCACACCTGACCAACACTACCAGAACAACATTGTGTCCACACCTGACAAACACTACCAGAACAACATTGTGTCCACACACGACCAACACTACCAGAACAACATTGTGTCCACACCCGACCAACACTACAAGAACAATATTGTTTCCACACACGACCAACACTACCAGAACAATATTGTGTCCACACTGGACCAACATTCCCAGAACAATATTGTGTCCACACACTACCAACACTACCAGAATAACATTGTGTCCACACACCACCAACACTGCCTGAACAATATTATGTCCACACAAGACCAACACCTTAACAGCCCTATAGTAGCCTTGTTGACTATTCTCTGAGAGCGTCTGGGATGAGCCAACTCCACGTTGGCCACTCTTATACATCTCTATCAAATTCACTGATCCACCAAAATCTATCTCCTTCAAGCCACTACATTCTATTCTTTTCGGCACAAAGTCTACCGCCTCTACATTCCACTTCAATTCCTGTATTTCACTGGCGGTTCCAACACCTTATCTCCCTCTATTCCCATTTCGCCTCCACTTTCCCCTTCTTCCGTATTAGACTGACCTTTCCCAAAGATTTCATTCATATCTGATATCTCCATTGATTCCTCTTACTTAACTATATCGTCTACAGCAGTCTACTCCTCCGCCCCATCCCGTCGACCGACCAAACCACACCCATCCAGTCCAGCCAGTGGGCGAAAATTACTGAGATGAAACGCTTTGCCTGGACCTAACACCTCCTACACCACCCATGCCTCACCCGCCATACTTAGGCTGCATTTTAGTCCTTTCCAGTACTTGACTATGCCACATCCTCTGTTCTTTCTTGCCCTGGTTTTGCCGTTTTCTTCGATTACCCCCTTCATAGCACCGTATGTTCTGTTAAGTTACCTCCCATGCAATCTGCTGCGCGTCTCTTAATCTCCTGGTCCATTGATGTGTCTGCAGCGACCTCCAGGCTAAATCTGTCTCGTGGCACATGGGGTTCCACCCTAAACACTACGTAAGTAATGGGACGATAAACCTCATCGCCAGTTGGAGAGTATCGTTATAAACGTCAGTAAGACTAGACAAGTACATGGGCCACTGTCCCCACTGCTCCCTACCGAGGGTGGTCAACATCCCATGCAAGGTAAGATCAAATGTCACAGGTACCATTGCCCTCCTGATGATATGGAGTAGTCGTAAACTCGTCGATAGGATAATATTCACACAACGCTCGCACCAACTGCCCCTCTAAGTTCCAACCTTGGTCACTATGCAGTCTCTTAGGAATGATAAAACTGGAAAAAAAATTCTAAACGTTTGCAACAGTGGTAGCATTCTGATTCTCAGCTGGGAACGCTAAGCAAACTTACTACTGAACGTATCGGTAGCAATCAACACATTTTCCTTTCCATCCATGGCCACCACTTGCCACGGCTTCCACTGTCCCTAGTCTGGTCTTGGCTGGCACTTCTTCCTCTTTACCCAGAGCAGAACTCTTGTATTGGGTCACGTGCCTCTCGACATCTTCATATAACCCTGGTCAAGAGAAATGACCACGTAACACAGTGTTGGTCCAAGCCACTCATGAGTCGTTCGCAGAACTTCCATCCGCCTACCCAAGCGTAATACACGTTGCCTCTTTCGCCTGTTGTGTTGAAACCCTGTCCAATAAATCACACGCTTCTTCATGATTAGTGACATCTTCACTTTATAATTTCCTAAACTCCTCTGATTATAGTTGTGCTTGTAAATCCCTCCTAATTAACTGCCCAATCGTTTGCATCCACAGTTTACCCTCCACTAGGCAGGCTGGATGTTCATCCCTGATCTGCTCGAAGGGTTACTTTTACCATATCATCACAACTGCCACACGTTCCCTGTCTTAGTACCTCACGGCTCCTACATCTCGTGTACCTCTCCTCCATCTTGTGCCTCAGAGACAACCCATCTGCACTGACATATTCTTTACCAGGTCGATGCTTCACCACAAACTCAAACCGGTGTCACCCAGCCTTTCACCAACTCTGCCAAAACATCATCCCTAGCAACTCTGTTCCTAATTTCGCCGTCTTGATATGAGCCAGGGAGAGTTGTCGGTGAGTACCATAAACTGCTCTCCAGCCAAATAATTCTTATACTGCTGTCACTGATCACTTCAGTGCTAATAACTTTCTGGATCTATAATTGCTCATATTGCGTCTCGATCACTTCAATCTTCTACTCCCATATGCCATCTGGCGTAACTTCCTATCAAGTTCCCGAGACAAAACAGCACCGAGTCCCTCGAAACTTGCATATGTTTCCACAATAAACTCTTCAGTATAGTCGGCAACCTTCAACACGGGTATCTGGATGAGCTTCTACCTCAACCGCTCAAAAGCAGTTGCCTAAATTGTACCCCAATAGCACCTTATATTGATTGCCCACTCGTCAAGCAGTAGCTGGGCAGCCATCTTGGCAAAACTTACAACAAACCTCCTGGATAAAGAGGAGAAGCTACAGTCAACCTCGTGATTCTTTTCTGGGTCGGTGTTGATCTCTTCCTTACAGATTATACATACAAGGTATTTGACCTCAGATTATAGAATACGAATTTTTGCATGTTTTTATTTCGTCATATCTTTGCAGCAACTCCAACATAGTTGCCATCCTCTCCAATCTATCTATCATCTCGGTAGCGCAAATGCGACCACTAAATACACACTCAATAAACCTCTGCCATGGGGCACCCCAAATACTAATAATGTCCAAACAGTGCTATAAAAGCTGTTTTAGGACGATCTTCCTCTCTCCCTCCCCCCTTGGCACCTTGAACTGGTGATGACGCGTCACCAGATCAAAAGACAAGAGTACTGCGCCCCAGCTAGAGAGCATTTCACGTGTCCTGGATTTGCGGCAATCATCATCTGCCGTCACCTCATTCAGCCTAATATAACAACCATAAGGTTCCATCATTTCCCACCAATACAACGGGTGCGTCATACGGACTCTCTTGTCCCTTCACCTCCGTCATGCTGGTTGGTGGAATATGCCTATATGGTAATCTAATGGACACCTCACTATATAGTGAGGTTAATGTCGTGTTCCACTCCAGTAGCACAACCCAACTCCAGCTCATTTTCTGCAACACTCTCTTTTTCCGATACAGCAGCTGATCTGGCTCCACCAACCGGCTAGGATTCACACTATTTTTTTCTAAATGAACCTGAATATGTTGCCGGAATCCCCAAGCCTCCGCTGAGACCCTTACCTTTTCAGCTGTGTGGCTGTCAACTCCCACTCTTTTTATTTCGCGCTCTTTAGACACTTTAGGAACCTTCCACTGTGGCCGGAACTCCATATAGGTCTGTTCTTCCCAGATGGCCACCGACAAAATCCTCTTCCCCTAACCACTTTAATGTAGGCTGGAAGGACACAGGCAAACTTGTTCCCTATGCCACCCCCTCATTTCCTCTGTCATTCACAAACAACCCATAGTCCTTGATTACTTGTCCTTCCACTTTTAAGTCCATATTAACATAACCCACACATAGAATCTCGGTACACTTTGTATTCGTAATTAGCACATCCATTTCGTGGATTGCCACTGACCAGGTATAAGCCTCTCCTTGTACCAAGCCTCTGTAACCAGACAGCTCAGCTCCGGAGTCGCCAATCGCTTCGATTCGCACACCCCGTACTAAAGCATCAATCCTCAGTGTTTTCCCAAACATCTTTATATTTTCATCTCCTGATCCCACTGTGACATTCCTTATAATCCGTTATTTTATGAGCCACATCTCTGCCCTGATGACTCATCCACATCATTCAAGGCGGGGCATCCCCCCACTCCTCCTCTCCCTCCCCACACCGGACCTTGCTCCCGCTACACTGATAACCCAAATAACTATACTGTCCACACAAAACAGTCCCTCGCAGACCCCTAACTATTCTTACATTAACCATCTGTCTCTTCCGCCTGAACTTCCTCCTCCTGTATCCGCTCAGTCTCCCTCACTCTATCCTCCACCTACTGAACCAATCTTTCCCATGGCTCCTGTGGATGCTCTTCCCACTATCTCTGCATATTCACCCCAGTTATTCTATCCCTTATATTCCAGGGACGCAACAATCACTTTCTTCTGTCACCTTCGGCCGTACACTCTGCATCATATCTTCCACTCCCTCAGCGTGTCTGAAAATTCCCACATGACCTCCTGGGGCTGCTGCACTCCCTCCCGAAATTGTCGTAAGCTCTGTGTAACTCAATTTGTCTCCGAAAGCATTCTCCAAACAAGCAAGCAACTCTTCTACCATTTCTACCTTACTATTGTACACTCTATTTAAAGCTGGCCGCTACAAAAATCTACATCAGTCACTTCCTCTTTACCCTGCAGACCCACCCGTTCTAAACTCTCAAGCATTCACCCAGTTACCTACCTGATGTGTATGTTTCTGCCACCCCACAACTTTATGGTAGGAGCAGGACGGGTGTGGGCGATACTCTTGGATTCCATATTAAGTGGCTCTTCTGCCTCAATTAAGCCACAGTGGCGGCCAAGTGATTAGACAAATTTAACAGGGAGTTGACTTTCCCTGTTACTAAAACCAAATGTCTGTTCTAGTCCATAGACACCTGAGGGTATGAATCATGACTCTCCACTACGTACGTTTATAAAACTCTCCATGCCGCACTACTGGGCCCAAGCAAGAAGCTTTTTGATGAATGACCTAAAAATCAGAGACGAGTCACCCTCTGCTACCAGTCTGTAACGAGGGGAGATATCTCTCACCTCATTAACAGGAAAAACTGACCTGTATAACTAAATTCCTGCCAGGTAATAATAATGATAATAATAATAATGATAATGATAATAATAATGATAATAATGTTAATAATAATAATAATAATAATAATAATAATAATAATAAAAACAATAAAAGTTATATTACGCTTGTTTATTGTATAACAACAAAATTGCTGCTGTATTCACTCACCATATTTCACGCACCTTATTACAACATGAAAACATACAGTATCAACGACCAGCACTCAGTATATTTGCTTTGAACACAACTGCTAAGTTACTGCTTCCGTCCAACATAAGACGGACCATCTACAACAGTTCCCGCAACAAAAATTCAAGTTACGTATTTTACCAATAAGCTCACAGAAACGGGGGGACTATCTCACTCCTAATTCTATCTCATCACCACTATCAATTATTTCACTTGGTATCACTGCTAAAATCATTATCTGGGCGAATCCATTCAATAATCGTAACAGCCGTAAACAAAGAGTAGTGATTGATGGTCAAGCCTCAGAATAGTTAGACGTAACGAGTAGAGTGCCAAATGGATCAGCTTTGGGATCGGTTCTCTTCCTCATGTATATTAATGATACTAATAATGGGCTGCATTGCAAGATATCAAAAATCGGTGATGATACAAATCTGGGAACTAAATCTACAAATGAACTTGAACGTCTAAAGCCTCAAACTGACAGAGACACAACGATGAACTGCGCTCATAGCTGGCACATGAATTTAAACACAGACAAGTGCAAAGTAAAAACGGAATGAGAAGGTACAACATGAATTCTGATGAACTTCAAAAGGTAAATGAGGAAATAGACTTTGGTGTAATAATCTCTGGTGACCTAAAACCAAGTAGGCAGTGCACAAAAGCAGTAAAGGGAGCAAAATTCTTGGCTTCATTGGTACAGTCTCAAATTCAAATCCAGGAAATCACCAATACCCTTTAAAATTCATTGGTTCGTCCAGTTTTGGTCACCCTACCAGAAAAAATACATAGACAGAATAGAGACAGTTCCGCGTCGAGCTACCAAGATGATTCCCGTACTGAGAAACAAATCTACGAGATGAGATTAAACTACTTTAATCCAAGTAGCTTAGAAAAAAGGTTGAGAAAATCTAATTAAAGTATTCAAAATTAATCTTGATCTATCAAGCTACCTAAGACTTAATTCGTTTGATTTTACTCGTAGAAATGGATACAAACTCATGGGCAAACGATTTACCTCGAATGAGGCGAAGTACTTTTTCCTCACCTGGATTGTTAACCTTATGGAACGATTTGCCACCTAGAGTGGTTGAAAGCAGCACTATGGATACGATTAAGAACAGACTGCATAAATACTTCGCTTAAAGTCCACGACTTTCTTTATTTCGACCCAGTGAAAATGACAATTTGCTCGTTATTTTCTTTGAAGTAGCTGCATGCCTAATAACATATACCGCACTGCTCTGTGAGTTTCTGATATTTTCCACTATCACAAACAACCTTGAAAGGACTCAACTGTCTGTTGTTGTTCGTATTCCTTCTAGGCACTGTATATCCTCCTGGTGATCCAGAGATGTTCTTTCGATTGCCAGTTTTCATTTGTTTCTGAGGTGCCTCACCTCACACCATAAATGAGAACCTTCGCCACTAACAAGGTCAGCTGAGCTTCACTGTAGCTAATTCTGTGACAGCCTCCGAGAGTGCCAACCATCTTCATCGTTATCATCATTCCCTCATCATCACACAACCAAAACGGCTCCCGATATCAGGCCTAAACGTCCAAGATTCCTGACAAAATAAAGACAACATCCTTACTGTCAATGCTCCCAGTTCATATCTCAATGATCTACGCTTGTTTGCACATATTACGCACCCTTTCTCAGTGATACAAGCACATGCCTGCTTCAATTACGGTAACAACTCTTGTTAGGGCGCTGCAACAAGTAGTTTTGTTTAAGCCCGGTCGCCCCAACGAGCCATCCTTATAGACACTACCACAGAATTGCATCCAACGCGCCAAATTCAAATTCTCCTAAACCCCACACTATTACATATGGAAAGAATGCTCTTATCAAATATCTTTATACTCCAAAGGAATCCATCATTTCTCAGCTCATGAGTATTATGCATCCTCAGTGCTACGGTATCCAAAAAAAAAGTGGTTCTAGGGTTTTGCGTGTGATTACTATCTGTGTTTTACGAGGAGAGAGTTTTAAACTCGTGTTGCTTTGTCTCTTAACGATGTATATATGAATCATGGGATTCCTCATATGTATGCACACACACACACACACACACACACACACACACACACACATGCAACACCTCAGTCTATGCCAGCTGTGTGTAATTACCTATATGCACTGTTTGGGGAGGGAGTTTTATGATCTCAGGGCCTCATCTCTTTGACGTTCTCCACTATCATAAAACTTTATAAGTTTATGTATGCTCTCTGCATTTCACGTGTTCATTCATTTTGTTCCATTCATTCGCAGTTCTGTTACTATAGACAAGCTTCGCATCTTGTTTAACTAGTTTCTTCCTTAATATCTTGTTATGTCCTCTGGGGAGGACATAACTCTCAAAATATCGTTCACTTTCCGTCATTAATCTGATTTTCACGATTTAGGTAAGAAGGCCTCTTTACTTTTTTCTCTTCCAAGATGGGCAAATTGAAGTCTTGTAGCCTTTTTCTGTATGTCAGCTCTAAACTCTTACACTATAGAAAGTACAATAATACACGTACAAATTAATCTCCATCCTTCACAGAAAGCGTATTTATGCCATGGACTGCATACAAATGTTTTAAACATCCCGCTCTGTTCCTTAACTCTTCCGACAGCACAGAATGGCCATGTTGGTCCAGTAGGTGCTGCCATCTTGAAGCGGTAAACCAAATCTCAGATGTAAACAGTATCAGCTGACTATCACTCACACCACAATCGCAAGACCATTTAAATGCTTTAACCATTTATCTTCCATGGATGCGGTTAGTGCATGTATTCTTTTCACATTACCCTACTCCTGCCACAGATATAGAAAAAACAAACTAAGACATGGGATATTCGTTGAGGGGGAGATGCTAGCAGTTATTAAGGGAGTCAAAAATAATATGGATACCGAATCGGGTATGAAGAGGGCAGTCCGCAGTTACCGAATTGGGTATGAAAAGGGCAGTCCGCAGTTACCGAATCGGGTATGAAAAGGGCATTCCGCAGTTAAGACGTGCGCAGAAAGACAGAAAGGCTGTTTCAGGTACCTGTCTACGAGTGCCTACGAGATTTGGCCCTGTCGCATACCTAACTTGTACGTTAACGAACGAGATTTCCCTGAACCGCCCTGCCTCGTTCCCTCACTTTTCTTGCTTGTTCAGTGATATTCTTTAAGAATCAGTTCCTCTGAATTATCCATTCTAGGTTCATCTGGTATCTTCTTCAGCCATAAGTATTAATTCTTTTTTAAACAAATGTTTACCTTGAATTTCTTAGGTCACCAGGTAATCGCATTAATCAATCATTCCAATTTCCTTATTAGGCATTCACGTATATGCCCTATGCATAGTATATTTCTCGCCCTATGCATAGTATATTTCTAGGAATTATTCATTTAATGATTCTGTATCGTCCTTATTTGGTTGCTTTCAGGTTCTGAACATTGTTCTTAATCTTCTCTATTTGTTGCTTGGCATACTGTATATTATGATATATCTCTCCCTCTCTTATTTGAGATTATAAAGCTTTAGTTTCAGGTGGTTGGCTGTAGGGTGGACAGACTCAGGACCTACCTAACATGGGCCAATAGGCCTCTTGCAGTGTCCTCACTTCTTATATTTTAGTTCTCCAATCGTTCAAGGTAATTCATATGCTCCATTCAATTTATATTGTGAAATGTTTCTGTATTCTCTTTATCTTAATTAATTCATACTGCTGGCTTGACAACACAGCAGTGTTCATTTTTTGTATAGTTTAAACATTTTGATCATTGTGTCTGTCATTTCTTCCAAACAATATTGGTATCATTCCATTCATTATTTGGCATGATAGCACTATCATTTCATTATGTTCTTTGAATTCAAGAATTTCACTGATAATTATTCCCATATCTCTGACGTTTGCTTCACTTTCTATATATTCTTTTTAATGAAGCCACTGTAATGGCATTAGCTGTCCCATGACTATATTCAAATTTCTCTCTATTAAACTCCATAAGTTCTCATCAGCCCTTTTGTAAATACCATCCAGATCTCTGAAGATTTCTTAATCTTCCACACTCTTTACTGCTTTACTTACTTTCATATCATCTGCAAAACATCTTATTGAACTGTCCCTTATCTATGTCTGGGATCATGATTTCAAAAAGTATTGCAACCAGAACTATTCCCTGTGGTACCCCAAACAGTACATCTTCCTTAGATATGTTTTTATTTACAACTACATTGAATTTTCAGTTTGTTTAAATTCTTTGATATGTTGTCCTATTTTTTCTTATATTTGGATTTGTCTCTTTCTATAATTGCACTCCTGAGTATACTTTATAAAATACTTTTGCAAAACAAGGAAAAATACTGTCCCTTTTCACTTCCATCAAACTTTCTTGTATGTTATTATAAAACTCTTCGATTACTTGCAGATTTAGACTAAGTGGTCAATATTGTTTTGGCAGTAATTTGCAAACTCCTTTTAGTATTGTGTTTGCTTGGTCTATATTCGACTCATTAGCATTGTAAGAGGTTTGCCTTTTATTTTTTCATCGAGAAAGATTGCAAGAATTTTCTTTATGTTGATCAATTGTTTCAATTATGTCACTTTCTGATAAGTTTACATCTGTGATTGCATCCTTATCATAACCATTAAAAACTTCATCATCTATTTTTTTAAGCTTTCTTGTGCTAAACACTGACTAATAAGAGTAAACTACCATTCAGCAAATTCTCTAGGGTCATTTATGTAGTTACCTTTGAATGGTCCAATCTCAGTTTTTGTATTTTTCTCTGTTCATTTAAGCAAACAGGACTAATGGGTTTCAGACTCACACACTATCGATTTTTCTTCTTTTAGTTTCCATTCCCTTCTATGTGATTCCATCACTTCCTTGTTTGCATTACTTATTTTGTCCTCTTACTGTTCCATTGTATCTTTACATGTAGCAAATCTTAGTATTTTCTTCCATTCCCTTTATTATATATCCATTGCTTGCAATCCTACTTTGTCTTTATTTTCACATTTCTTTTTCATAGTTGGCACTAATTTTACAATCGTTTCGTTTACATGCTGGTAGAAGATTACCATGTTTTGTTTTTGTATTACTGTTTCTCAGATTGTTATGCCATTGCGTATTTTCTGTTAGATTACTTATTTCATTCGAATCTGTTTTTTCCAGGTAGATGTTGAAGTTCCCTAACATATACACATCTTTTATTTCATCCCATTTGCCAAAATCAATTTCAGTGCTATACTTAGTGCACACTTCAATCATATGATGGTCAGAGATAATTGTTTTTGTGACTTTAATGTCTGTAATTAAAGCTGTATCATTTGTAAAAATCATATCAGTTATAGTTGGTTTGCTTATAATTTCTGTCTGGTTGTAGGCCTCATATAAGCTAATAAACCTACTAAGAATTTCCCTTTTATCTGCCAACGCACCCTTCTTTTTTTTAGCAATATTACATCCATATTACAATCCATACTTTTCCCATTGTATATAATTGAAAGTAAATCTGACCAAACTATTGTCATTTCTAGCATGTCAGTGTCCCTTAGTATTTCTTCAAAATTTGTTTGTGCTACAGTGAATTCCTCCATTTCAGTTTTTGGTGGTCTGTATGTCACTAAAATAAATGTTCTTATTGCTGGTATGCATACTGCTAATGCTTCACATTTCTTGTGAGATATTTCATGGTTTCCCATGAAGTCTGGTGCTTACATATATTGGTACTCAACCTTACATACTCTTTTCTCTATCAACTCTAGTTACATGTCCTTCTCTGTGTTTCATATTTTATTTTTCCATTCATCCACATTTCATTGATAATGATGAGAATTTTGTTATAATCTTTTATATACTTAATTCCAGTATTTTCCATTTTCAAAGTTTTTACATTCATTTAAGATATTTCCTGTAGCTTATTTGCCAATTGAATCATATACTTCTTTATCAGAACTGGTTTGACAGTGTTACTGTTTACAGCTTTTTGGTGCATTACATTTTTTGCTAATTCCTCTAGCATCTCTACTGAAAAATGGTTTCTTCTTGTGTTGCCATTACTTTCATCTATATGTTTCTCTGTTCCATTGGTTTTAATTGTCATCTCTTATTTTCTCTTATCTCCTTGTACTCATCTCTCCTTAACTTCCATTCTCTATCATTTTCCCTTGAGTCTTCCATAAGTGACTTTCTCTACATCTAATCTTGTTTTCTGTGTGTTTCTTGCATGTATATATTTGCCAGATTTTCTTCACTTTATACTATTATCTTTTATTTATTCACTTATTTCCACTGTTTAAATTTTGCCTAACTTTGTTAATGCAATTGGATCCAAGAATCTGCTTTCACAACCCCGTCTACAATATTTGTATGCATTAAAATGCCTGTACACTGTTGGATGCTTGATGTCACAGCCATTTTTCCTATAGCCTTTATCACTTGTTACCAAATTTGCATTTTCCTCTCATGTAATACATATGTTACTTAAATCTCTAATTTTATTGTCCCTATTATGGCCTGACTTTTCCTTCTCCTTTCTTCACTTCCTGCCTCTATTTCAACATTATCTTATGTTGATAGTATCCCTATTTCCCACTTCATCAGTCCTTCCTATCTTAGAGGTGCTAGGTTGACTAACCTCAAATTATGTTCTTAATTTTTATGGTTGTTTCCTGAATTCCTTTCATTTCATACTTGCCATTTGTCATTATTTTTTTCCTCTTCTTCATCATCACTTCTGCTTGTCTCATTTATAGTTTTTTATCTTCTCTGTAAGTAGGTTATTTTACATGATTCAAATAAGACTGACTATGACTGCTTTCATACTATCATTGATTGCAGTTTAGAATTTTATAATTTGTCTAGGTTGCTCTTCTATGCTTACTTTGCACCATTTGTTAGTGACTACATTTATTAGTCAGCAGTGCTTCCAATTTTTTTAATATCATTCTACAAGGCCATCTCTTGTTCTTTCCTCCTTTCTTCTCTATACTTGCTTTACTATCTAGGAACTTTATTGCCTCTTTAACCAGTAAAGGTTTCATGTATATTTACTTATGCCATTCTGTTGGCTGTTCCTTTATACAGATTCATTTACTATATAGCATTTGATTAACCTACCAACCTCTTCATCTTTCACATTATCTATTCATCAAAAAAAAGAGATATACATAAGTATACGTATATAAGTATGCGTATGGCCAGAGAGCATTATTGGATTACGAGTTAATTGATAGGCGCATAAAAGAGAGACATGGATGTTAATGTGTTGAGAGGTGCAACTGGAGGGATGTCTGATCATTATCTTGTAGAGGCGAAGGTGAAGATTTGTAAAAGTTTCCAGAAATGAAGAGATAATGCTGGGGTGAAGAGAGTGGTGAGAGTAAGTGAGCTTGGGAAGGAGACTTCTGTGAGGAAGTATCAGGAGAGAATGAGTACAAAATGGAAAAAGGTGAGAACAAAGGACGTAAGGGGAGTGGGGGAGGAATGGAATGTATTTAGGGAAGCAGTGATGGCTTGCACAAAAGATGCTTGTGGCATGAGAAGTGTAGAAGCTGGGCAGATTAGAAAGGGTAGTGAGTGCTGGGATGAAGTAAGATTATTAGTGAAAGAGAAGAGAGAGACATTTGGATGATTTTTGCAGGGAATTAATGCAAATGACTGGAAGATGTATAAAAGAAAGAGGCAGGTCAAGAGAAGAGTGCAAGACATGAAAAAGAGGGCAAATGAGAGTTAGGGTGAGAAGTTATCATTAAATTTTAGGGAGAATAAAAAGATGTTTTGGAAGGAGGTAAATAAAGTGCATAAGACAAGGGAACAAATGGGAACATCAGTGAAAGGGGCTAATGGGGATGTGATAACAAGTAGTGGTGAAGTGAGAAGGAGATGGAGTGAGTATTTTGAAGGTTTCTTGAATGTGTTTGATGATGTTGTGGCAGATATAGGGTGTTTTGGTCGAGGTGGTGTGCAAAGTGAGAGGGTTAGGGAGAATGGTTTGGTAAATAGAGAAGAGGTAGTAAAAACTTGGGGGAAGATGAAAGCCAGCAAGGCAGCAGGTTTGGATGGTATTGCAGTGGAATTTATTAAAAAAGTATGTGACTGTATTGTTGACTGGTTGGTAAGGTTATTTGGTGTATGTAGGACTCATGGTGAGGTGCCTGAGGATTGGCAGAATGCTTGCATAGTGCCATTGTACAAAGGCAAAGGGGATAAAAGTGAGTGCTCAAATTACAGAGATATAAGTTTGTTGAGTGTTCCTGGTTAATTGTATGAGAGGGTATTGATTGAGAGGGTGAAGGCAGGTACAGAGCATCAGATTGGGGAGGAGCAGTGTGGTTTCAGAAGTGGTAGAGGATGTGTGGATCAGGTGTTTGCTTTGAAGAATGTTTATGAGAAATACTTAGAAAAGCAAATGGATTTGTATGTAGCATTTATGGATCTGGAGAAGGCATATTATTGAGTTAATAGAGATGCTCTGTGGAAGGTATTTAGAATATATGGTGTGGGAGGCAAATTGTTAGAAGCAGTGAAAAGTTTATATCAAAGATGTAAGGCATGTGTACAAGTAGGAAGAGAGGAAAGGATTGGTTCTCAGTGAATGTTGGTTTGCGGCAGGGGTGCATGATGTCTCCATGGTTGTTTGATTTGTTTATGGATGGGGTTGTTAGGGAGGTGAATGCAAGAGTTTTGGAAAGAGGGGCAGGTATGCCGTCTGTTGTGGATGAGAGAGCTTGGGAAGTGAGTCAGTTGTTGTTTGCTGATGATACAGTGCTGGTGGCTGATTCATGTGAGAAACTGCAGAAGCTGGTGACTGAGTTTGGTGAAGTGTGTGAAAGAAGAAAGCTGAGAGTAAATGTGAATAAGAGCAAGCTTATTAGGGACAGTAGGGTTAAGGGACAAGTCAATTGGGAGGTAAGTTTGAATGGAGAAAAACTGGAGGAAGTGAAGTGTTTTAGATATCTGGGAGTGGATTTGGCAGTGGATGGAACCATGGAAGCGGAAGTGAATCATAGGGTGGGGAAGAAGGTGAAAGTTCTGGGAGCGTTGAAAAATGTATGGAAGTCGAGAACGTTATCTTGGAAAGCAAAAACGGGTATGTTTGAAGAAATAGTGGTTCCAACAATGTTATATGGTTGCCAGGCATGTGGCTATAGATAGAGTTGTGTGGAGGAGGGTGGATGTGCTGGAAATGAGATGTTTGAGGACAATATGTGGTGTGAGGTGGTTTGATCGAGTAAGTAATGAAAGGGTAAGAGAGGTGTGTGGTAATAAAAAGTGTGGTTGAGAGAGCAGAAGAAGGTGTTTTGAAATGGTTTGGTCACATGGAGAGAATGGGTGAGGAAAGATTGACAAAGAAGGTATATATGTCAGAGGTGGATTGGAACAAGGAGAAGTGGGAGACCAAATTAGAGGTGGAAAGATGGAGTGAAAAAGATTCTAAGTGATCGGGGCCTGAACATGGAGGAGGGTGAAAGGCGTGCAAGGAGTAGAGTGAATTGAAACGATGTAGTATACCGGGGTCAACATGCTGTCAATGGATTGAACCAGGGCATGTGAAGCATCTGGGGTAAACTATGGAAAGTTTTGTGGAGCCTGGATGTGGAAAGGGTGCTGTGGTTTCGGTGCAGTATACATGACAGCCAGAGACTGAGTGTGAATGAATGTGGCCTTTGTTGTCTTTTCCTAGCGCTACCTCTCGCACATGTGGGGGGAGGGGGGTTTGTCATTTCATGTGTAGCAGGGTGGCGATGGCAATGAATAAGGGCAGCAAGTATGAATTATGTACATGTGTATATATGTATGTGTCTGTGTGTGTATATATATGTATATGTTGAGATGTACTTATAGGTATGTATATGTGCATGTGTGGACGTGTATGTATATACATGTGTATGTGGGTGGGTTGGGCCATTCTTTTGTCTGTTTCCTTGTGCTACCTCGCTAACGCGGGAGTATAATAAGTATATAAGTATAATAAGTATAATAAGTAAATATCAATTATTCTGTTGTTTAATTCTCTCTGGCTCTTACCAGGCAACTTACCATATGTCTTCATGGAAGGGCTGTAGTTAGAACTATGATGATTCTCCTCCCACTCGCTTGCTCTACTACTACAAACTCTTTCGTGCACAGCTGGCTTCTTTGGTTATTGCAGTGTAGAACTTTTCCCTTCATTAATTGTGCATTCAGTATTAGCACATTACATCCTATGTAATTAATGTTTACCTTATGCTTTTATTTTGAAATCAGATTTTGATTTTCATAATAGATTCTTACACAATATTATATGAAAATATGGGTTGTATCAACAATATAATTGGTGGAAGAACAAACGAGTGCTGTATATGACACAATCACCTTGACTAACCTCATCACAACCATAACTTTTGCTTTTATTCTTACTTGTGGGATTGGCTGAGCCACTTTTATGCGATAAAATATTATTTTCTGTAACTATTAATGTGGTGAATGTCATATCAGTGAGAAAACAGTTTTATGTTTGTTCATTCAAAAAGTAACAGAAATGTTTCCAGAAAAATATCCCAATATTGTATCATTCAAATTACTCTAACAAACCTCAGGTTTTACCATATATTTGAAATTTTTTCAGATAGTTTGGAGGAGAATTTTGACTGAAGATAAATGAGTCATCTTGGAAATCTTTTGTTACCAGAAAATTCTGAATGTTTTCTGTGGGAAGCTCCATCTAAAGGAAATTTACTGCAAATATTTGGTATTAATTAGAGTTTTATCTTGCCATTTATAAACAGCCTTATATTGTCCCAGCGCAGTTTTCCCATATAGGGGAATGTAAAATACAGTTCTGCATTTCTAATAGTCCAGTTCATGTTTTTCTCCTTTGCTATAGGTTTTGATATGTTATATGATTACTGTATATAGCAGTTGTGGTCAGTCACTAATTATTTGCTCGTAATGTGGCTGAACACTTCATAAAGGTTGCCGATCCTTGTGCTACATCAGTCTTCATGCTTTGCATCTGTTGATCAGCTGCTGAAATTGATCCCTCTGCACCTCCCTGCCCACTATTTCCAATAGATTTTGCATGTGTTTTAGTTATTTCTTCTAAGTATTCAGCTTTTAGGATGTTTAGAAAAGACCCATCAGACTTTATTTCAATGAATTCACATAATTTCTGGTTTTAACCTTCTGCATCCCCTCCACTAAACTTAATCTCTGCTCTTATCCAATGATATGAGCAGACCCCTACGTTTCTCTCATGATCTTTGTTTCATCTGTTGCTGTATTTTCACCTTTCAACATGTTAGTTAATGATTCTATTTTGTTTTTGTTTCAAATATTATCACTAAACTATTGATCTCTCATGATTCATACTTTTTTCCCTGAAGATTTCTTTTTGTGGGGTGAGAAGGTCTTGTGGATACTGTACTTCCAATGATACAGCTTCATTAAAAACGACTTTTCATTCATGGTGCAATCTCATGCATGCTGAGTCTTAACAACAGCACTACATTATACAACTAGAACAGTGACTCCAAAACAGAATGTATGCATCTTTATAGAAGTCTTCAGTCACCCTTTTAACCCCAAATACATGAATCCAGGGGACACCTTCCAGTCATATTGAATGGACAGCTTTTCCCTCTAAGCAAATACCAACCATCTTAGGTATGACATACTACATGCACGACATTTACTCCCCATACCAGTAACATCAGCACAGAAGCAGCACAAACTTAATGCCCTCAGAACACTAATTGGTACCAGGTTTGGACAAAAAAAAGGATCTTTCGATATATAAACATGTAAAAACAATTTAAATGCTCTGCTTTAAACTGTGATTCCTATGTGGTCTCCCACCCTTTCAAAAGCAAATATAAGAAAGCTGCAAACAACACAATTTAGTGCACTCAAAACAATCAGTGACTGCCTGGAAACAACAAACATTCAATACCTTCACAATAAATCAAAGATCTTCCCATTACAGTCCCACCTCAATGTGCCCAGCAGTCATTTCTATGCAACAGGACTAGATCTGTCATATCCAAACCACTCTGTAACTAATCACCAACCTCCAAGTAGAAATAAAAGGCTTATCCTAGCTTCACACTTCAGGAACCTCTACTCACAGATCTTTACCACCCCCACAAATATAACACTGATGAAAGACATACACACAAAAACAAACTGACAAACACTAGACATCTGATCTCTTACTCATCTGGCCTCTCAACTGTATCTTAAACTCCATCCCATCAAAAACCATGCTTCAGATACAAGCACGAGTCACACTCCCACTTACCCTCTGAACATCACCCATCACTGCCACACTACAAACACAATGTCAACATATCTAGAGACCCTTCATGCCCATGATAGAATTACCATAAAGAAGACACCTAGCTCTTACAACTCATTTGTCCTGCACTATCTTCTCAAATTCCTGAGTGATGTGAGAGCTTCATGAAGATAGAAGAGCTTGTGGATTTGTGTGCTGAAAAAAGACTGGTGGTTGGGAATACCTGGTTTTAAAAGATATATATGCATAAGTATAATACTTTTTTTTTTTTTTTTTTATACTTTGTCGCTGTCTCCCGCGTTTGCGAGGTAGCGCAAGGAAACAGACGAAAGAAATGGCCCAACCCCCCCCATACACATGTATATACATACGTCCACACACGCAAATATACATACCTACACAGCTTTCCATGGTTTACCCCAGACGCTTCACATGCCTTGATTCAATCCACTGACAGCACGTCAACCCCGGTATACCACATCGCTCCAATTCACTCTATTCCTTGCCCTCCTTTCACCCTCCTGCATGTTCAGGCCCCGATCACACAAAATCTTTTTCACTCCATCTTTCCACCTCCAATTTGGTCTCCCTCTTCTCCTCGTTCCCTCCACCTCCGACACATATATCCTCTTGGTCAATCTTTCCTCACTCATTCTCTCCATGTGCCCAAACCACTTCAAAACACCGTCTTCTGCTCTCTCAACCACGCTCTTTTTATTTCCACACATCTCTCTTACCCTTACGTTACTCACTCGATCAAACCACCTCACACCACACACTGTCCTCAAACATCTCATTTCCAGCACATCCATCCTCCTGCGCACAACTCTATCCATAGCCCACGCCTCGCAACCATACAACATTGTTGGAACCACTATTCCTTCAAACATACCCATTTTTGCTTTCCGAGATAATGTTCTTGACTTCCACACATTCTTCAAGGCCCCCAGAATTTTCGCCCCCTCCCCCACCCTATGATCCACTTCCGCTTCCATGGTTCCATCCGCTGCCAGATCCACTCCCAGATATCTAAAACACTTCACTTCCTCCAGTTTTTCTCCATTCAAACTCACCTCCCAATTGACTTGACCCTCAACCCTACTGTACCTAATAACCTTGCTCTTATTCACATTTACTCTTAACTTTCTTCTTCCACACACTTTACCAAACTCAGTCACCAGCTTCTGCAGTTTCTCACATGAATCAGCCACCAGCGCTGTATCATCAGTGAACAACAACTGACTGACTCACTTCCCAAGCTCTCTCATCCCCAACAGACTTCATACTTGCCCCTCTTTCCAAAACTCTTGCATTCACCTCCCTAATAACCCCATCCATAAACAAATTAAACAACCATGGAGACATCACACACCCCTGCCGCAAACCTACATTCACTGAGAACCAATCACTTTCCTCTCTTCCTACACGTACACATGCCTTACATCCTCGATAAAAACTTTTCACTGCTTCTAACAACTTTCCTCCCACACCATATATTCTTAATACCTTCCACAGAGCATCTCTATCAACTCTATCATATGCCTTCTCCAGATCCATAAATGCTACATACAAATCCATTTGCTTTTCTAAGTATTTCTCACATACATTCTTCAAAGCAAACACCTGATCCACACATCCTCTACCACTTCTGAAACCACACTGCTCTTCCCCAATCTGATGCTCTGTACATGCCTTCACCCTCTCAATCAATACCCTCCCATATAATTTACCAGGAATACTCAACAAACTTATACCTCTGTAATTTGAGCATTCACTCTTATCCCCTTTGCCTTTGTACAATGGCACTATGCACGCATTCCGCCAATCCTCAGGCACCTCACCATGAGTCATACATACATTAAATAACCTTACCAACCAGTCAACAATACAGTCACCCCCTTTTTTAATAAATTCCACTGCAATACCATCCAAACCTGCTGCCTTGCCGGCTTTCATCTTCCGCAAAGCTTTCACTACCTCTTCTCTGTTTACCAAATCATTTTCCCCAACCCTCTCACTTTGCACACCACCTCGACCAAAACACCCTATATCTGCCATTCTATCATCAAACACATTCAACAAACCTTCAAAATACTCACTCCATCTCCTTCTCACATCACCACTACTTGTTATCACCTCCCCATTTGCGCCCTTCACTGAAGTTCCCATTTGCTCCCTTGTCTTACGCACTTTATTTACCTCCTTCCAGAACACCTTTTTATTCTCCCTAAAATTTAATGATACTCTCTCACCCCAACTCTCATTTGCCCTTTTTTTCACCTCTTGCACCTTTCTCTTGACCTCCTGTCTCTTTCTTTTATACATCTCCCACTCAATTGCATTTTTTCCCTGCAAAAATCGTCCAAATGCCTCTCTCTTCTCTTTCACTAATACTCTTACTTCTTCATCCCACCACTCACTACCCTTTCTAATCAACCCACCTCCCACTCTTCTCATGCCACAAGCATCTTTTGCGCAATCCATCACTGATTCCCTAAATACATCCCACTCCTCCCCCACTCCCCCCGCTTCCATTGTTCTCACCTTTTTCCATTCTGTACTCAGTCTCTCCTGGTACTTCCTCACACAGGTCTCCTTCTCAAGCTCACTTACTCTCACCACCCTCTTCACCCCAACATTCACTCTTCTTTTCTGAAAACCCATACAGATCTTCACCTTAGTCTCCACAAGATAATGATCAGACATCCCTCCAGTTGCACCTCTCAGCACATTAACATCCAAAAGTCTCTCTTTCGCACGCCTGTCAATTAACACGTAATAAGTATAATACATAAGTATAATAATGGTCAAAGGGCATTATTAGATCATGAGTTAATTGATAGTCATGTAAAAGAGAGACTTTTGGATGTTAGTGTGCTGAGAAGGGCAGCTAGTGGGATGTTTGATCACTATCTTGTGGAGGTGAAGGTGAAGATTTGTAGAGATTTTCATAAAAGAACAAAGCGGTGAGAATAAGTGAGCTTGGAAAGGTGACTTGTGTGAGGAAGTACCAGGAGAGATTGAGTGTGGAATGGCAAAAGGTGAGAGCATGACAGGAGAGGAGTAAGTGAGGAATGGGATGTATTTAGGGAAGCAGTGATGGCATGTGCAAGAGATGCATGTGGCTGGAGAAAAGTGGGAGGTGGGCAGATTAGAAAAGGTAGTGAGTGGTAGGATGAAGAAGTAGAGTTGTTAGTGAAAGGGAAAATAGAGGCATTTGCAAGGAAGGTGTGTAAATGATTGGGAGTTGTAAAAGAGAAAGCAGCAGGAGGTCGAGAGGATGATGGAAGGGTTGAAAAAGAGGGCAAATGAGAATTGGGGCAAAAGAGTATGATTAAACTTTATGGAGAATAAAAAGATGTTTTGGAAGAAAGTTAGTAACATGCACAAGACGAGAACAAATAAGAACATTGGTGAAGGGGGCTAGGGGAGATGAAGTGAGGAGGAGATGGAGTGAGTATTTTGAAGGTTTGTTGAATGTGTTTGATGATAGAGTGGCAAATGTGAGGTGTTTTGGATGGGATGGTGTGCAAAGTGAAGAGAGAAGAGGTGGTGAAAACCTTGCGTAAGATGAAATCTGGCAAGGCTGTGGGTTTGGATGGTATTGCAATTGAATTTATTAAGGGGGTGACTGTGTTGCTGATTGGTTGGTAAGGATATTTAGTGTATGTATGGAACATGGTGAAGTGCCTGAGGATTGGTGGAATGCATGTATAGTGCCACTGTACAAAGGCAAAAGGGATAAAGGTGAGTATTCAAACTACAGAGGCATAAGTTTATGAGTATTCCTGGAAAACTGTATGGGAGGGTATTGATTGAGAGAGTGAAGTCATGTACAGAGCATCACATTGGGGAGGAGCAGTGTGGTTTCAGAAGTGGTGGAGGATGTGTGGATCAGGTGTTTGCTTTGAATATGGATGAGAAATACTTAGAAAAACAGATGGATTTGTATTTATGGATCTGGCAAAGGCATATGGTTAGGGTTGATAGAGATTCTTTGTGCAAGGCCTAAGAGTATATGGTGTGGAAGGTAAGCTGCTAGAAGCATTGAGAAGTTTTTATCAAGGGTGTAAGACATGTGAATGAGTAGGAAGAGAGGAGAGTGATTGGTTCCATTCCCAGTGCAGGCCAGTCTGCAGCAGGGGTGTGTAATGTTCCCTTGGTTGTTTAATTTTTTATAGATGGGGTGTTAGGGAAAGTAAATGCAAGTGTTTTGGAGAGAGGGGGAAGTATGGTCTGTTAGAGATGAGAAGACCTGGGAAGTGAGTCAGTTGTTTGCCGATGATACGGTACTCGTGGCTGATTCGAGTGAATAGCTCCGGAAGTTGATGACCGAATTTAGAAAAGTATGTGAAAGGAGAAAGTTGAGAGTAAATGTGAATAAGAGCAAGGTTATTAGGTTCAGATATTAATATCATGGCCCTTTTAAGGACTCTTTCTTTCATGGTAATCATAACTGCAGGTGAATTTTAAAGGATCAGAATTTTTTGTAACGAAAAATTTCCTCCAGTTTGTCTGAATGGAATTCCAGTGCAAAGTACTGAAAAAAAGATTTGAAAATTACCTGCTAAATGCATCAAGAATCCCAGGCAATGAAGCAAATTCTTTAGTAAAAATATGGGGACTGACCAGTATATTGTATCAACATATGACTTTAAGGGTTTGATTCCTTTATATTACCACAAATTAACATTAAAAGGATTTTTTGTATTTTTTATATCATTAACGCCTAGTATGGAAGGACTGCTCTCTTTATCAGACATTAGATATCAGGGTCTTACATTTCATTAGCACTCTTATATTATTGGTTTAATCTCTATACACAGAATTATCAACACTTGATCTTAAGTCTGATTTTTATATATTTCAAATGCTTATTTGCAAGGTGTATTCTCTGTACATCATTAACTTGTAATGCTAAAGTTTAGTATCTGTTTACCGTTAACACGCAAACCTAAGGATTTGATTTTTGTATATTGCCAATATTTGATGTTAGCCAGTGATATTTGTAGGTCACTCATATTTCTTATAAAGGGCCTGATCTCAGTATTTGATGTAATGTATCTCTGTGGATAGGCTATGTGTGATCCTCAGGATCTCATTATAATGCTGACATCATTCACTGAATATCTGTAATTCCTCAGTTGTTAGCATTTTATGCGCACAACCTCATTTTGGTAGATTGTCAGATTACCCTGCTTAACAGGCTTCTATCTGCCTGTTAACAGCCCTTGATACCAAGGGTCTCCTCTGTATCACCTTCAACATTTTATTCTGATATTTACCTTCCTATCTTTGGCAGGTCCCATTTTTCAGCACAAGAACGTGAAATGTGCCCTCAGGCTGTCCCACCTGACAAGATGCCACAAAATGGCAAGTGTAACAGTATGAAGAAAGAAATTGTAACTACAACATTCACCTTTATATAGTCAGCTACAAGACAACAGAAACCATACCAGTATAAACAAATCTATAATGATTAGACTAGCAACAATAGTAGAAGCAGCTGAAGAAAAAGAATGAAAGAACAAATATATAGCAAAAGTAACATCCAAGGCTGCAGAAGTAACAATGGTAACAACAGAAGAATGGCAAGTATCAAAAGGACACATTAATATAAGAAGCATAGGTAAAGAGAATCATAAGGAAAGGTTTAACAGTTTTTGAGAAAAACCGCACTTAATGTACAATATATCAAATTTTTCAGGATATTTGTCAAAAATTTTTTTACCACTACCACATTTCTTTGTGATGAAAATCTTTAATCATTAAGTACAGGCAGACTGCTCACAATATTCCAGTTATTTTATTGCAACTGTATAAACTTTCTTGAAAGTAATCTCCGTAATGTGGCTCTCAATTCTCTCAATTAATGCTATTATATTCATGAATCACTGACAGTTCCAACCTAATCTTGTCAGTATTTCTATGATGAACTCTTGATATGACTGATTTGTGCCTCTGTCTGCAGTTACTCTATTCTACATCCTGTGATCATCCTATAAGCAGTAACATAAAAGCATTACAGAGAACAAAGGGGCTTTGTCAGACCCCAGTGGGCAGAAAATCATGGCTGAAGTTGTTACTGAGTTTGTTCATTATATACATTTACAGTTTTTCATGGAGAAAGTTTACCTACTAAATGCATAAAGTGATTACAGTCGTAGAGTTTCAAGTTTTTTTTTATAAACAATCAGGTGTTCTGCCATGAACTCTGAACTGTCACATCACAAATGGAGAGTCTTTGATGTAAACACTTAACTATATCCAGTGAAGGTGGTACTGAAGTTGGAATTCACCAAAAAAAAAATTAATGACAATATTAGAAATTAGACCTAAATATTAGACTAGCTAGATAAAAAACTGAGCCATCTCCTAGGAAGTGCATGTAGAGAGAGTACTGATTTTTTTTATAAACAAACGCTGGGAGAAATATAGATAGTAAATTGCAACTGCAGTAACTACCCAGATACAGATTTCAATGAGAGGACAAGAAGTGGGAAGGACCTTACCTGAGGACAGTTGCTACACTGTCCACCACACATGGGTTGTGAGCATTACAGCTCAGTACAGTTCACTCTGGGTGACCTGGAGTTAGGTTGACAGTAGCGCACTACAAACTAGAGTTGGTTAGGTCATCATTTGCACACCACCCACAAGAGTTACCTAGGTCAACAACTGCACATCACTCATAGTTACATCAACACTAGGTCACCACTCACGACACTCAGTTTGGTTAACACTAAAGTTTGTTAGGTCAACACTAGCACACTACTCAGTGGAGTTGCTTAGAGCAACACCATTCACTTGAGTTAGATTGGTTAACACTTGCACACACCTCACTAGAGTTGGTTAAGTTGACACCATCACACCACTCATTAAAGTTGGTTAGGTTGATGCTAGTAAACCACTCACTAGAGTAGGTTAGGTCAACAATAGTGTACTACTTAAGTTGGTTTGGTCAACACTAGCACAGAACTCACTAGAGTTAGGTTGACACTAGCCCACCACTCACTGGAGTTGAGTAGATCAACAGCAGCATACTACTCACTAGAGTTGCTTAGGTCACCACTAGCACACCACTCACTTGAATTGATTCAGTTGAAGCAAGTGCACCACTCACAAGAATTGATTAGATCAACATGAATATACTACTCACTTGAGCACTTCCTAAACACCACATCTGCAAAGGTCATTAATTCCACCTCTGGAGCTCACTCACTGAATATCTAAGGTTGATGTGGGCTACATCTATGGACTATTGTTATGAGATTCATCTTGGAGTGCAAACTATTGGCATTTTAATGGTGAAGAAAATCAGTTATGAAATCTTAGTTTACTTCAGTTTCGGGAAAGCTTTATTAAATATTTTGGTCTTGAGAAGCACAGAAGAGAAACAGCATGAATGTTATTGCTGTAAAGTCCTCTCAGAGGAATGATGTGGTTCAGCATATAAGTGTTCAGTCTGGAGAAAAGTCATATGAATGCTTTCAGCGCCAAGAAACCTTCTTGAAGAGGAGTAAGTTTGTACGGCACATGACAGTGCATACAAGAGAGAAGACATATCAGTGTTCATAGTGCCAAAAGACCTTACAGAGTTCTTTAGTGCAGCATATGAGAGTTCATACAGCAGACTTTCTCACTGAGGAGTACTTTAGTGCTGCATATAAGAGTTCACACTGGAGAGAAGCCATATGGATGTTCACAGTGCCAAAAGACATTCTCACAGAGCAGTTCTTTAGTGCAGCACATGAGAGTACATACAGGAAAGAGGCCATATGAATGTTTACAGTGTCAAAAGACCTTCTCACACAGCAGTTCTTTAGCACAGCACATTGTCATTCATACAGGAGAGAATCAGTATGAATGCACAGAGTGTCAGAAGACCATCTCACAGAAGAGTCACTTAATTCAGCACATGAAGATTCATACTGGAGAGAAACCATATGAATGTTCACAATGCCTACGGGCCTTTTCACGGAGGAGTACTTTGGTGCACCACATATAATTTCACACAGGAGAGAAGCCACATGTATGTTCACAGTGCCAAAGACATTCACACAGAGGAGTACTTTGTTGAGGAACAAGAAAATTCATATGGGAGACAAGACATATGACTGTTCACAATGCTAAAAGTCTTTTGCACAAAGAAATCACTTAGAACAGCACATGATAGTTCATACAGGAGAGAGGCCATATTCTGAGTGCCAAAAGGCCTTCACACAGGGGAGTACTTTAATGAAACACATGAAAACTCACACAGGAGAAAAACCATTTGGATGTTCAGGTTGCCAGAAATCTTTCTCCTTGAAAGAGACTTTAGTGCGACACATGACTATTCATACACAAGGGAAGCCATATGAATGTTCAGTGCCAGAAAACATTCTCACTGAGGAGTACTTTAGTGCTACACATAAGAGGTCATACAGGAGAGAAGCCATATAAATGTTCACAACGCCAAAAAAATTTCACACAGAGGACAACTTTAATGAAACACATGAAAGTACATACTGGAAAGAAGCCATAGAAATGTTCTCATTTCCAAAATGTTCTTCCCTCAAAAGAGTATTTTAGTGAAACATGAATATTTGTACAACTCAGAAGCCTTATTGAAGTTATCCATGACACATATCTGACAATAATAGTAAATCTGAGGAAGATGATGATGGTACAAGATCTATCATCAAGATGAATCATCGTCCAGGACTACCTGGTTTTGTCTTTCAGTTACGCAAAAGGGCTCAGATGAACAACAGTGACATTGTTGGGAACAATTCTTGGGTTTGTTGGGTGAATCTTAGGGATGAAGATGGAAAGCTTTCTTCCATTACTAAGTTTAGATATAATAACAAAAAAAGCTCAAAGGCATTCATTGATAGATTAAATAGCAAAGCAGTAACTCATCCAAGACTCTATGAAATTGGCAACTGATTATCAATGGTGTGTTAAATAAAACTCTATCAGCTCCATCTATTTCCTTTGCAAAGTGGTAATAGATACAATCTGTGTGAGTGTATGAGGATAAAAATCACTACATCTTAAATGATTGTATTGACATACATTTTTCTTGTCAATCTGTTTTCTGCAAATATTTCTCCTGGAAACTACTAGTGCAGAGTATTGGTGGAGAAGCCAGGGTTATTTGGTGTCTCCTATTTTAACATGGTGAGTGTGCTAATGTATTGTTGGTAACAGGTAATGTGAAATTAGTAATTGACAAAAGTTACCATCAGGGAGATTTGCAAGCACTGCCAAACAACTGTTGCAATTCCCATGATTATTATGATCTGCTTTAAACTGATGCTTCAGAACATATATTAATGAACAGGGGAGGAACATTAAATATACAACAGTAATAAGCCAAATATAAACGAGAAATACTTTTTTCTTTCTTTTGTACTTGATCACCATTTCCTACCACACTAACATGGAAAACAGCAATCGCATAAGAAAGAAGAAAAGTATTTCTAGTTTTTATTTTGGCATACCGTTGTATATTTGTATGTCTAGTTTTGCTTTCTTTGTTCATTAATAAATATTCTGATTTCAACCCTTTAATTTGAACCCGTTCACTGTGTCCTGCCTTAGTTAGGTAGCATTATGATGATAGATATTCTGATTGCAACCCTTTAATTCGAACTGTTCACTGTGTCTTGCCTTAGTTTGGTAGCACTATGGACATATGATTGAGCTATTAAGGAAAAGGCCTTCCTTGACTTTTTCCTCTGTTTCCTCTTTCATAAAGTAATAATGGAGAAGGAAAGGTCATCAAGCTTCCACTATCTTGTCCCTCTTTGTCATCTTAAACCTGCAAAATATATGTAGGTTGTACTCTTTCTCTGTTATCCTTAGGGATATCATGTTAAATAGAAATATATCAAAACTATACCAAAAAACAAATATTCCCCCATAATTACAATTGGGAGGTGAGTTTAAATGGAGAAAAACTGGAGGAAGTGAAGTGTTTTAGATATCTGGGAGTGGATCTGTCAGCGGATGGAACCATGGAAGCGGAAGTGGATCATAGGGTGGGGGAGGGGGCGAAAATTTTGGGAGCCTTGAAAAATGTGTGGAAGTCGAGAACATTATCTCGGAAAGCAAAAATGGGTATGTTTGAAGGAATAGTGGTTCCAACAATGTTGTATGGTTGCGAGGCGTGGGCTATGGATAGAGTTGTGCGCAGGAGGGTGGATGTGCTGGAAATGAGATGTTTGAGGGCAATGTGTGGTGTGAGGTGGTTTGATCGAGTAAGTAACGTAAGGGTAAGAGAGATGTGTGGAAATAAAAAGAGCGTGGTTGAGAGAGCAGAAGAGGGTGTTTTGAAATGGTTTGGGCACATGGAGAGAATGAGTGAGGAAAGATTGACCAAGAGGATATATGTGTCGGAGGTGGAGGGAACGAGGAGAAGAGGGAGACCAAATTGGAGGTGGAAAGATGGAGTGAAAAGGATTTTGTGTGATCGGGGCCTGAACATGCAGGAGGGTGAAAGGAGGGCAAGGAATAGAGTGAATTGGAGCGATGTGGTATACAGGGGTTGACTTGCTGTCAGTGGATTGAATCAAGGCATGTGAAGCGTCCGGGGTAAACCATGGAAAGCTGTGTAGGTATGTATATTTGCGTGTGTGGACGTGTGTATGTACATGTGTATGGGGGGGGTTGGGCCATTTCTTTCGTCTGTTTCCTTGCGCTACCTCGCAACCGCGGGAGACAGCGACGAGGTATAAAAAAAAAAAAAAAAAAAAAAATATAGTAATAGTGGTTCCAACAATGTTGTATGGTTGCGAGGCGTGGGCTATGGATAGAGTTGTGCGCAGGAGGATAGATGTGCTGGAAATGAGATGTTTGAGGACAATGTGTGGTGTGAGGTGGTTTGATCGAGTGAGTAACGTAAGGGTAAGAGAGATGTGTGGAAATAAAAAGAGCGTGGTTGAGAGAGCAGAAGAGGGTGTTTTAAAGTGGTTTGGGCACATGGAGAGGATGAGTGAGGAAAGATTGACCAAGAGGATATATGTGTCGGAGGTGGAGGGAACAAGGAGAAGAGGGAGACCAAATTGGAGGTGGAAAGATGGAGTGAAAAAGATTTTGTGTGATCGGGGCCTGAACATGCAGGAAGGTGAAAGGAGGGCAAGGAATAGAGTGAATTGGATCGATGTGGTATACCGGGGTTGACGTGCTGTCAGTGAATTGAAGCAGGGCATGTGAAGCGTCTGGGGTAAACCATGGAAAGCTGTGTAGGTATTGTATATTTGCGTGTGTGGACGTATGTATATACATGTGTATGGGGGGGGTTGGGCCATTTCTTTCGTCTGTTTCCTTGCGCTACCTCGCAAACGCGGGAGACAGCGACAAAGTATAAAAAAATATAAAAAAATAAATTACTTTAAGTGTATGGGAAGCTCTAAGATATATTTCTTAAATACTGAAACTGGTTTAAGTTCTTTTTGCCATTTTGATAAAGGCAATCACTGTTTATACCCAAACTGTTTTTATCCATAACACTCATATATCCAAACTATGTTTGAAATCAATTGTATTATGATCATTGTCTTCGTCATTGACAAACGCAAACCCGATGATGTAAATACTACCATTGTCTTGAATATTGACATCAGCATTGCTCATAATCATAGTCATTGTCTGCACACATCTAAAGGGAGGAGTCAAGAATGAGGTGTACAAATGTGAGTGCCGAGTGTGTGAATGAAAGCTTAATATAAGACATTATAACGGCTCCCACATTGTTTTTCTCCCCTATATAGATAATTTACCATCTAGTTCAACTTTGAAAAGGTGCACTCTGTGTGTCTTGGTGGCATCTGCTTTTATTGAAACAGGCTTCTGCTTTGTGAATGGCAGCAAAAGGAAACCAAAACATTTATGTAGCAACTCTCATTGCATCAATGAAGTTAAAAAGAAGGGAACACATATTTGCAGTGGTTTCTCTTGTTCTTATTTTACTTACATAAAGCCTATAATTTCTTTCACTTCCTTTTGAATGTTGGAAATACTACCTCATGTGAACATTATGATGGAAGGGATGGAACATGCTCTTCCTTTTACAGAGAAATAGTTTATAATGCTCCAAAACTTAAGAAAAAAGAAGTCATCTAAAGTGAAGTTTTTGTTCATGTGAACAAAAGAATTTATGGAAAATTTCTTGTTTCATTTCAGATTGTAAAGTATTGCAAAAAAAATTTCATTAACATTTTCAAAATGAAGATATTTTCATGATTTTCAAGAAGGGCAAAGTACATTTTTCATATCGCTTGTTTTCATATTTTCTAAAATCGATTGTTGTCATAACTTTGTTTACTCTTTCCTCTAGTGCCTTACAACTGTTACAAGACTTCTTTGACTATGAGAGCAAAATGAGCAGAGATTATTTCAAAAGAAATGTGCCATTTATTATTCTATTCAATTCTTTTCTGCTCAAATTATTCTGTTTTTCATACTTGTATGCCATTTCCTGTATTAGTGAAGTAGCACCAGGAACAGAAGAAAAGGCCCCATTTGCTCACATCCATTCTTTAGCTTTTAATAGTAATGCACTGAAATCATAACCCCCTATCCACAACCAAATCTCACAGACCTTTCCATGGTTTCCTCTGGCTGTTTCATAAGCCCCCATTTAATCCAATTACAGCACATCGCCCCTACACACCATATTGCTCTAATTCACTCTTTCCTGTGTATGCCTTCTGCATGTTCAGACCTCAACCACTCAAAATATATTTCTCTCCAACCTTTCATCTCCAATTCGGTCTCCCTTTTCTCCTTTTCCCTTCCACTTCTGACACATTTATCCTCTTTAGCAACCTCTTCTCACTCATTCCCTTCATGTGTCCAAACCACTTCAGCTCTATCAACCAAACTCTTACTACCACTTGTCTCTCTTACCCTTTTATTGCATACTCGATCAAACCACCTCACACCACATATTGTCTTAAAGCATTCCATCTCCAGCACATCCACATACATACTCATCTTAAGCTCGTGCCTCACATCCATACAACAATACTGGGACCACTATACCTTTAGATACTCATTTTTGCCCTCTATGATATCATCCTCTCTTTCCACACATTTCCCAGTTCTTCCAGAACTTTTGCCCTTCACCGACCGACCTTTCCTGGTCCCATTTGCACCCACATCCACTCCCTGGCATCTTAAACATTCCACTTCCTCCAAATTTTCTCCATTCAGACCCACACCCTAACTAACCTGTCCCTCTGCCCTGCTAAACTTAATAACCTTGATTTCATTTACATTTACTCTCAACTTCCTCCTTTCATACACTCTCCCAGACTTAGACACCAACTTCTGCAGCTTCTAGCTTGAATCTGCCACCAGTGCTCCATGAACTGATTTATTTTTGTGCATATACATTTTGTAAAATATAAATAAAAAATACTAAGTATAGCTTTTTCATTACAACCTTTATACGGATATAATCGATTTTGTAGTACTACTGTATAGTTAGCTCATGTAATGATTATAGCTACATTCCCAGAGAGAAAGATTGGCATCACAAGACAATACTCAACAGAAAATAATCTATCAGCAATATGAGCCTCCATGTGTTATCGCCTTTGGTATTTTCAGGAATATCAAGAAGTTCCATACCTCATGTGCCTCATCTAAAGGGAGTATGTTTGTAATGGCAGTGTTATGAAGGACATCATATGCAACAGAGATGTTCTAGGCATATGCTTATTTTGTTGTGTTACACAACACAGCAATCCTTCTTTTAAAGAACTCAAATGCTTGTACTATAATATTCCTTGCTCTACTGTGGTAAGCATTATAATTCTTCTCTATGTCTACACGTTGAACCAAGAAAGGAGTCAAGAGGTATAAGTGATAAATATCCATTTCCACCAAAAAGGAAGCCTCATTAAACACCATACTATAACCTTTGACAGAGTCCTGTCTCAGAGGAAACCCTAAAGTCATGCACTATCTGTTGTCTCAGAGGAAACCCTAAAGGCATGCACTATCTGACCAGCAACAACTAAACTTGTGAATTTCAGGGAAGCATCACAATTGCCCATTACATTAATAGGAAAACAATTCTTTCTGTACCAGTAAATTCAAGTATTTGGATTCTGGACTTTTGATGGGGAGTTCCATCAATGCAACCTATAATAAGAGGCATTCTGTAGTGCTGGAGGATTCCTACATCACTGTATCCCCACTGGGAACTGAATATAATCTGCAATTAGCAAGCAGAGAAAATTTGGAGACATCTGCAAAAATCTAAATTGTGCAGTCACCCAGCATCTGCTGGAAGTTCCCTGTAGCACAACAAGTAATGTCAGTTGTGAAATTCAGAGACCAGGAGCAAGAACCTGAATTAGTATCAACACTGAAAATATCAAAATCTACATTATTAGAATTTTGTAATTCAGTACAGGCTAAAACTACTGTAATACATGGTCAGGTGAATGGCAAGAAAATATTAATGTTTATGTCCTATGCGTAATAATACTATACACAGCTACAAATTTCACCTACATACATAGCTAAAACAACTAACTATACAGGTAAAGATCAATATGCTCCAAAATTTTACATGACTAAAAATATCTTGAGGGTGGGGGGATTAGTAAGCCTGTCCTCACCCACCACCATTCAGTACCCATCACAGGGGTGTATTACCATAGGGGAATAATTCATCAGTTACATATGTGATTACTGTCTCACAGTATAGACAGACAGTTGTTACTATTCCTGATATATGACTTATGTCATAATGTAGCATACTTGGGCTATGGCAGCAGTGCATGATTCATTTTGATGTTTTAAATCTATCTAGTATTCGAATCATGGATCAAATTTATTGATTATGGACCTGGTTCAAGACATGTTCCATTGTTGTTATGAACCATATCAGAGTCAACATGTGATGATCATTATGTTTATCATGCCATTCATCATGGAAACCTCAAAGGAAATGTGGGGAGCCATTGTAGCCCTTTACAATGAAGGTCAAAGCATTTCTGAAATTTTCCAGCAGGTTGGTGTACACTGGAATACCTTCTATGTGGATCAGGCAATATCACAAGACTGGGGCTACAGCTGATAGGCAACGGAGCTGCCAATCATGCAGCAAAACCCTGGAGGAGGACAAGATAGGTCAGTTATATTTGTAATCATGCCATATGGTGGCATTTAAGAAGCTAAGAGGGATGCAATCTGGCATCAATGCTGGTTGCATCCATGCTTCACAGGTTTAATGCCATCATAGCAGCAGGAGGTACTTACACATAACACAAATCAAATATAAACAACAAATTCATGTGTTCATTTCCTATATTTGGGTATTCATGCAAAACAATACAATAGTAGCACACACTTCTGACATCAATTCAGATGCTAATCAATATGAGTAGAAATAATATACCGTTACAGAACAAAACTGTTAAAGGAGGTAGCAACCACTTGTTGAACTTCATAGGCCACTACCAAAATGGAAGATAAAACTTTTGCAGGTTCGGTAAAACAGTAAATTTACTTTACATATTTTTCTTTGTTTAATTGTGGTTAAAATATATCAGTGTAAGTGAATTCATAAGGCTATTTACAATACTACAAACATGATTAATGAATACAACAGAAAATATTACAATAAATCAACATGTGGCATCCACATTAATACAGGGCTACATACCTCCAACCCAAATGGCCCTCATGTACCAATATTTATCAACCATGGCCTCATACTGATTCCCATAAAGTATGCACAAATAGTTATTTTAGCTCATATACTTGAAGCATCTTTATAGTAAAAATTTTGTAAACTTAAACACACTTTGTGAATCAATTTCAGTTTATTGTGCAACTTACATTACATAAAGACAGGAGTCATCACTGCATTCATTTTTCAAATTGGCAACTCAGACTTTTTTATGTTCCAAGGCTCCAGTCACGGATAAAAGTTCACATCAAGGCCAGGCCCTAACTGAAATATAGAGAAAATTATTAAATGGAAAAAACAAAAGACAATGAAAAGTATTTAAAAATTTTGGAGAAAATGAAAAACCTGTCTTTCAAAATGAGCCAGGTAATAGTTATTGGGAAAGACATGAGATGATAGAGAGTTTGAAAGCTCTAACGAATAGGGAAAGAAGCAGTTGTCAAAATGGCCCACCCTTGAGTTGCTGATGGCCATACAATAATCATCAGACACAGCAGCTTATCGAGCATTGCACGGTCTAGCTATTGGTGTGGGCACATAAGCAGCCAGCTCTCGAGAGCAAAAACCAAAGTAATACCTATTGAAGAGGGAAAGTGAACCAGCACTGCAGCACAAGGCAAAGGGGGGGGGGTCAAGTTTGGAAGTTAGCCTGGAACAGTTTATAAGGCAAATCGCTTTCCACTCAACAGTGTCAAGTAAGGATGCAGAGCTAGAACCACCCCAAATGTAAGAGCAGTACTCCATACAAGGATGAATCCATCACTTGTATAAACGTAATGACTGTTCAGAAGTTTCGACATCTAAACAGGACACCCACTTTCTTAGAGGCAGATTTACCTATCCCTGTAATGTGGGATTTCTAAAAAAGAGTGGGTGTTAGAGCAATACCAAGTATGTCCATTGAGTAAAGAGGTAGAATTACAGAACTGTCAAAGAAGAGATGAGAATTGTGAGGAGTTTTTGATACAGATAGGTAGAAATTGGGTCTTGAAGGCATTAAACTTAACAAGCTTTTGTGTACCCAACTGAGATATCCTGTGCAAGTCTGAGTTTACTGAGGAAGCTGTGTCAAGATGAGATGCAGATCAAGTGAGAGAAGAGGGAGTAGAATTAAAGGAAGTAGATGAATGTATTGTTGAGTCATCAGCGTATGAGTGCGTTGGATTATTTGTGAAGAGAAAATCATTGAATAAAAGGAGGAAAAGTGTAGGGGACAGGACAGAACCTTGAGGAACACTGCTGTTTATGGAGATAAGGGAGTGAGGCTGATCCACAAACAACCACAGAAATAGATCAGCTAGAGAGGAAGCTAGATATGAAGGATCAAAGTTAGGGAGGGAAGCCAAAAGAGGGGAGCTTAAACAAATATCAATTCTACATCATTTGTCTTCTCCGTTCGATTATTTTACTTTTTTCTGAAACAAACTGTTTAGTTAATCCTATGACAAATTATTGTTTACTATATCTTACAATTTTCTCTACCCTCATCCGAATGTTTATTTCACTCACCTCTTCTGTTCATTAAGGATGGTAATTGGTTTCTTATTTTTTTGCAAAAAATCATTAAAATATTCCTCTGAAAGCATGTAGCACTGCAGGTATTCTTAATCTACTTAAATCTTAGTGTGCTGAATGCATTCAGTTGTTCCCATTCCGCTATCTCCTACTATTGATATATGTTATGCTTGCATTCATGCTGATAGCACAACAAAACAAAAACAATGCCAATAAATTTTGGCAAAGCCACCAATGTAAAGAGAAAAAAATAGCATAACCATTAAATCTTCCTTAGAAGTCACCTAAACTAGAACATGACTGGTTTTCCTATTTACAGGTGGTCAAATCAGAGGTTTGTTGTGACTACCAAGTTCTGGTTGGGGCTATTTTTCATTTTTTAATTACATAATGTTTCTCTTGCTTTTCTTCTATGAAAAGACAGTAAAATGAGTATCCTCTGAAAGGTTCAGAAAAATTCTTATAGTAATGAGATTGCTGCCTGAAATTACACATTTACCAAATATTACTTTTAAATTGTTTTCTCAAGATTCTAATAATCAGAATGGTTATTATTGCAAAAAACTGGGGTATTCAAGTATTAAGTATGCATTGCTTTTCAATATAGGTTTATCATTATAAAACCTATGGGCTTTATTAGAAAAGGTTTGCTTAAGTTTTCATGATGTTTGTACCCTTCAATATCAATATCCCTCACCTTCATAGCCCTGTTCACTGTTGGTTGGGTCAAGATTGTTGGGGTCATAGATCCATGAATATTTCCCGTGGTGTAGCAGTTAGTGTTCCTGACCGTGATGCATTCATGAGCCACCCAGGGTCAAGTTCATAGGTTTGAATCCTGTTGCGGCAGTCGCTCAACATTCAACCCAGCTCTTCATTGATCCCTAGGGATTGGTCGATACAATATATGATTTTTTCTATTTTTTCTTTATCATACTTTGTCGCTGTTTGCCGCGTTGGCGAAGTAGCACAA
This sequence comes from Panulirus ornatus, assembly GCF_036320965.1. Classification (NCBI taxonomy): domain Eukaryota; kingdom Metazoa; phylum Arthropoda; class Malacostraca; order Decapoda; family Palinuridae; genus Panulirus; species Panulirus ornatus. The sequence continues at coordinate 47,081,679 of NC_092242.1, read as the reverse complement.
GGAAACAGATGAAAGACTAGCCAAACACACCCACATACACATGTATGTACATAAACGCCCACACACGCACATATACATACCTATACATTTCAACGCATACATACATATACATACCTTCCTCCATTCCTGTCACTACCCCGCCACACATGAAATGGCAAGCCCGTCCCCATGCGCGCGTGCGAGGTAGCACTAGAAAAAGACAACAAAGCCACATTCATTCACACTTAGTCTCTAGCTATAATGTGTAAAGTACCAAAACCATAGCTCCCTTTCCAAATCCACGCCCCACAAAACTTTCTAGGGTGTACCCGAGACGCTTCACATGCCCTGGTTCAATCCACTGACAGCACATCAACCCCGGTATATCACATCATTCCAATTCACTCTATTCCTTCTACACCTTTCATGGTTGTTTAATTTGTTTATGGATGGGGTGGTTAGGGAGGTGAATGCAAGAGTTTTGGAGGGAGGGGCAAGTATGCAGTCTGTTGTGGATGAGAGGGCTTGGAAAGTGAGTCACTTGTTGTTCGCTGATGATACAGCGCTGGTGGCTGATTTGGGTGAGAAACTGCAGAAGCTGGTGACTGAGTTTGGTAAAGTGTGTGAAAGAAGAAAGCTGAGAGTAAAAGTGAAAAAGAGCAAGGTTATTAAGTTCAGTTGGGTTGAGGGACAAGTCAATTGGGAGGTAAGTTTGAATGAAGAAAAAGTGGAGGAAGTGAAGTGTTTTAGGTATCTGGAAGTGGATTTAGCAGTGGATGGAACCATGGAAGCGGGAGTGAGTCACGCGGGGGGGGGGGGGGGGGCGAAGGGTCTGGAAGCATTGAAAAATGTGTGGAAGGCGAGGATGTTATCTTGGAGAACAAAAATGGGTATGAATGAAGGAATAGTGGTTCAAACAATGTTACATGGTTGCGAGGCGTGGGCTATAGATAGTTTTGTGCTAAGAAGGGTGGATGTGTCGGAATTGAGATGTTTGAGGTGTGAGGTGGTTTGATCGAGTAAGTAATGAAAGGGTAAGAGATATGTGTGGTAATTAAAAGAAAGTGGTTGAGAGAGCAGAAGAGGTTCTATTCAAATGGTTTGGTCACATAGAAAGAATGAGTGAGGAAAGATTGACAGAGAGGATATATGTGTCAGAGGTGTAGGGGACGAGGAAAAGTGGGAGATCAAACTGAAGGTGTAAGGATGGAGTGAAAAAGATTTTCTGCGATCAGGGCCTGAACATGCGGGAGGATGTAAGGCGTGTAAAAAATAGAATGAATTGGAACGATGTGGTACACCAGGGTCGACGTGTTGTTAATGGATTGAACCAGGGCATTTGAAGCAAATGGAGTAAACCATGGGAAATTCTGTGTGGCCTAGATGTGGAAAGGGAGCTAAGGTTTCGGTGCATTACACATGACAGCTAGAGACTGAGTTTTAACAAATGTCGCCTTTGTTGTCTTTTCCTAGAGCTACCATGCACACGTGCATTGGGGGAGGGGGGGTGCCATTTCACAAGTGACGGGATGGCGACGTGAATAGATGAGGGCAGCAAGTATGAATATGTATATTTGTATATATGTATATGTCTATGCATATATATGTATGTTGTGGATGAGAGAGCTTGGAAGTGAGTCAGTTGTTGTTCGCTGTTGATACAGGGCTGGTGGCTGAATCAGGTGAGAAACTGCAGAAGCTGGTGACTGAGTTTGGTAAAGTGTGTGAAAGAAGAAAGCTGAGAGTATATGTGAATAAGAGCAAAGTTATTAGTTACAGTAGGGTTGAGGGACAAGTCAATTGGGAGGTAAGTTTGAATGGAGAAAAACTGCAAGAATTGAAGTGTTTTAGATATCTACGAATGGAATGGCAGCGGACGGAACCATGCAAGCAGAAGTGAGACACAGCGTGGGGGAGGGGACGAAAGTTCTGAGAACATTGAAAAATGTGTGGAAGGCAAGAACATTACCTCGAAAAGCAAAAATGGGTATGTTTGAAGAAATAGTGGTTCCAACAATGTTGTATGGTTGCAAGGCGTGGGCTATAGATAGAGTTGTGCAGAGGAAGGTGGATGTGTTGGAAATGACACGTTTGAGGACAATATGTGGTGTGAGGTGGTTTGATTTAGTAAGGAAATGGTGAGAGAGATGTGTGGTAATAAAAAGAGTGTTGTTGAGAGAGCGGAAGAGGGTATTTGAAATGGTTTAGTCACATGGAGAGAATGAGTGAGGAAAGATTGACCAAGAGGATATATGTGTCGGAGGTGGAGGGAACGAGGAGAAGTGGGAGACCAAATTGGAGGTGGAAAGATGGAGTGAAAAAGATTTTGTGTGATCGGGGCCTGAACATGCATGAGGGTGAAAGGCGTGCAAGAAATAGAGTGAATTGGAACGATGTGGTACACAGGGGTCGACGTGCTGTCAATGGGTTGAACCAGGGCATGTGAAGCGTCTGGGGTAAAGCATGGAATGTTCTGTGGGGCCTGTATGTAGAAAGGGAGCTATGGTTTCGGTGCATGATTAAATGACAGCTAGAGACTGAGTGTGAACGAATGTGCCCTTTGTTGTATTTTCCTTGCGCGACCTCGCGCACATGCAGGGGGAGCGGGTTGTCATTTCATGTGTGGCGGGCTGGAGACAGAAATAGATAAAGGTAGCAAGTATGAACTATATACATGTGTATATATGTACATATTTGTATATGTATACATATGTGTACGTCGAAATGTATAGGTATGTATATGTGGGTGTGTGGACGTGTATGTATATAGATCCGTATGTGGATGGGTTGGGCCATTCTTTTGTCTGTTTCCTTGCGCTACTTCGCTAACGCGAGATAAAGCGACAAAGTATAACAAATAAATATAGAAGATGTATATATATATATATATATATATATATATATATATATATATATGTATATATATATATATATATATATATATATATATATATATATATATATATATATTATATATATATATATATATATATATTATATATATATATATATATATATATATATATATATATATATATATATATATATATATATATATATATATATACATATATATATATATATATATATATATATATATATATATATATATATAATATATATATATATATATATATGTATATATATATATATATATATATATATATATATATATATATATATATATATGATTATTATTATTATTATTATTATTATTATTTTGCTTTGTCGCTGTCTCCCGCGTTTGCGAGGTAGCGCAAGGAAACAGACGAAAGAAATGGCCCACCCCACCCCCATACACATGTATATACATACACGTACACACACGCAAATATACATACCTATACATATCAATGTACACATATATATACAAACACAGACACATACATATATACACATGCACACAATTCACACTGTCTGCCTTTATTCATTCCCATCGCCAATTCGCCACACATGGAATAACATCCCCCTCCCCCCTCATGTGTGCGAGGTAGCGCTAGGAAAAGACGACAAAGGCCCCATTCGTTCACACTCACTCTCTAGCTGTCATGCAATAATGCCCGAAACCACAGCTCCCTTTCCACATCCAGGCCCCACAGAACTTACCATGGTTTACCCAGACGCTCCACATGCCCTGATTCAATCCATTGACAGCACGTCGAATCCCAGTATACCACATCGATCCAATTCATTTTATTCCTTGCCCGCCTTTCACCCTCCTGCATGTTCAGGCCCCGATCACGCAAAATCTTTTTCACTCCATCTTTCCACCTCCAATTTGGTCTCTCACTTTTACTTGCCTATACCTCTGAGATATATATCCTCTTGGTCAATCTTTCCTCACTCATTCTCTCCATGTGCCCAAACCATTTCAAAACACCCTCTTCTGCTCTCTCAACCATGCTCTTTTTATTTCCACACATCTCTCTTACCCTTACATTACTTACTCGATCAAACCACCTCACACCACATATTGTCCTCAAACATCTCATTTCCAGCACATCCACCCTCCTACGTACATCTCTATCCATAGCCCACGCCTCGCAACCATACAACATTGTTGAAACCACTATTCCTTCAAACATAGTCATTTTTCCTTTCGAAGATAATATTCTCGACTTCCACACATTCTTCAAGGCTCCCAGGATTTTCGCACCCTCCCTCACCCTATGATTCAATTCCGCTTCCATGGTTCCATCCGCTGCCAGATCCACTCCCAGATATCTAAAACACTCTACTTCCTCCAGTTTTTCTCCATTCAAACTTACCTCTCAATTGACTTGACCCTCAACCCTACTGTACCTAATAACCTTGCTCTTATTCACATTTACTCTTAACTTTCTTCTTTCACACACTTTACCAAACTCAGTCACCAGCTTCTGCAGTTTTCTCACATGAATCAGCCACCAGCGCTGTATCATCACGAACAACAATTGGACTCATTCCCAAGCTTCTCTCATCCCACAACAGACTTCATACTTGCCCCTCTTTCCAGGACCTTGCATTTACCTCCTTTACAATCCCCATCCATAAACAAATTAAAACCATGGAGACATCACACACCCCTGCGCAAACCTAACATTCACTGAGAACCAATCACTTTCCTCTCTTCCTACACGTACACATGCCATTACATCCTCGATAAAAACTTTTACATGCTGCTTCTAACAACTTGCCTCCCACACCCAATTATTCTTAATACCTTCCACATTAACTTTCAAAATGGGAAACAGAAGAAGGAGTCACGGGGGTAGTGATCATCCTCCTCGAAGGCTCAGAGTGGGGTGCCTAAATGTGTGTGGATGTAACCAAGATGTGAAAAAAGGAGAGATAGGTAGTATGTTTGAGGAAAGGAACCTGGATGTTTTGGCTCTGAGTGAAACGAAGCTCAAGGGTAAAGGGGAAGAGTGGTTTGGAAATGTCTGGGGAGTGAAGTCAGGGGTTAGTGAGAGGACAAGAGCAAGGGAAGGAGTAGCAATACTCCTGAAACAGGAGTTGTGGGAGTATGTGATAGAATGTAAGAAAGTAAATTCTCGATTAATATGGGTAAAATTGAAAGTTGATGGAGAGAGGTGGGTGATTATTGGTGCATATGCACCTGGGCATGAGAAGAAAGATCATGAGAGGCAAGTGTTTTGGGAGCAGCTAATTGAGTGTGTTAGCGGTTTTGATGCACGAGACCGGGTTATAGTGATGGGTGATTTGAATGCAAAGGTGAGTAATGTGGCAGTTGAGGGAATAATTGGTATGCATGGGGTGTTCAGTGTTGTAAATGGAAATGGTGAAGAGCTTGTAGATTTATGTGCTGAAAAAGGACTGATGATTGGGAATACCTGGTTTAAAAAGCGAGATATACATAAGTATACTTATGTAAGTAGGAGAGATGGCCAGAGAGCGTTATTGGATTACGTGTTAATTGACAGGCGTGCGAAAGAGAGACTTTTGGATGTTAATGTGCTGAGAGGTGCAACTGGAGGGATGTCTGATCATTATCTTGTGGAGGCTAAGGTGAAGATTAGTATGGGTTTTCAGAAAAGAGGAGTGAAGGTTGGGGTGAAGAAGGTGGTGAGAGTAAGTGAGCTTGGGAAGGAGACCTGTGTGGGGAAGTACCAGGAGAGACTGTGTACAGAATGGAAAAAGGTGAGAACAATGGAAGTAAGGGGAGTGGGGGAGGAATGGGATGTATTTAGGGAATCAGTGATGGATTGCGCAAAAGATGCTTGTGGCATGAGAAGAGTGGGAGGTGGGCTGTTTAGAAAGGGTAGTGAGTGGTGGGATGAAGAAGTAAGAGTATTAGTGAAAGAGAAGAGAGAGGCATTTGGACGATTTTTGCAGGGAAAAAATGCAATTGAGTGGGAGAAGTATAAAAGAAAGAGACAGGAGGTCAAGAGAAAGGTGCAAGAGGTGAAAAAAAGGGCAAATGAGAGTTGGGGTGAGAGACTATCAGTGAATTTTAGGGAGAATAAAAAGATGTTCTGGAAGGAGGTAAATAAAGTGCGTAAGACAAGGGAGCAAATGGGAACTTCAGTGAAGGGCGTAAATGGGGAGGTGATAACAAGTAGTGGTGATGTGAGAAGGAGATGGAATGAGTATTTTGAAGGTTTGTTGAATGTGTCTGATGACAGAGTGGCAGATATAGGGTGTTTTGGTCGAGGTGGTGTGCAAAGTGAGAGGGTTAGGGAAAATGATTTGGTAAACAGAGAAGAGGTAGTAAAAGCTTTGCGGAAGATGAAAGCCGGCAAGGCAGCAGGTTTGGATGGTATTGCAGTGGAATTTATTAAAAAAGGGGGTGACTGTATTGTTGACTGGTTGGTAAGGTTATTTAATGTATGTATGACTCATGGTGAGGTGCCTGAGGATTGGCGGAATGCGTGCATAGTGCCATTGTACAAAGGCAAAGGGGATAAGAGTGAGTGCTCAAATTACAGAGGTATAAGTTTGTTGAGTATTCCTGGTAAATTATATGGGAGGGTATTGATTGAGAGGGTGAAGGCATGTACAGAGCATCAGATTGGGGAAGAGCAGTGCGGTTTCAGAAGTGGTAGAGGATGTGTGGATCAGGTGTTTGCTTTGAAGAATGTATGTGAGAAATACTTAGAAAAGCAAATGGATTTGTATGTAGCATTTATGGATCTGGAGAAGGCATATGATAGAGTTGATAGAGATGCTCTGTGGAAGGTATTAAGAATATATGGTGTGGGAGGCAAGTTGTTAGAAGCAGTGAAAAGTTTTTATCGAGGATGTAAGGCATGTGTACGTGTAGGAAGAGAGGAAAGTGATTGGTTCTCAGTGAATGTAGGTTTGCGGCAGGGGTGTGTGATGTCTCCATGGTTGTTTAATTTGTTTATGGATGGGGTTGTTAGGGAGGTAAATGCAAGAGTCTTGGAAAGAGGGGCAAGTATGAAGTCTGTTGGGGATGAGAGAGCTTGGGAAGTGAGTCAGTTGTTGTTCGCTGATGATACAGCGCTGGTGGCTGATTCATGTGAGAAACTGCAGAAGCTGGTGACTGAGTTTGGTAAAGTGTGTGGAAGAAGAAAGTTAAGAGTAAATGTGAATAAGAGCAAGGTTATTAGGTACAGTAGGGTTGAGGGTCAAGTCAATTGGGAGGTGAGTTTGAATGGAGAAAAACTGGAGGAAGTGAAGTGTTTTAGATATCTGGGAGTGGATCTGTCAGCGGATGGAACCATGGAAGCGGAAGTGGATCATAGGGTGGGGGAGGGGGCGAAAATTTTGGGAGCCTTGAAAAATGTGTGGAAGTCGAGAACATTATCTCGGAAAGCAAAAATGGGTATGTTTGAAGGAATAGTGGTTCCAACAATGCTGTATGGTTGCGAGGCGTGGGCTATGGATAGAGTTGTGCGCAGGAGGATGGATGTGCTGGAAATGAGATGTTTGAGGACAATGTGTGGTGTGAGGTGGTTTGATCGAGTAAGTAACGTAAGGGTAAGAGAGATGTGTGGAAATAAAAAGAGCGTGGTTGAGAGAGCAGAAGAGGGTGTTTTGAAATGGTTTGGGCACATGGAGAGAATGAGTGAGGAAAGATTGACCAAGAGGATATATGTGTCGGAGGTGGAGGGAACGAGGAGAAGAGGGAGACCAAATTGGAGGTGGAAAGATGGAGTGAAAAAGATTTTGTGTGATCGGGGCCTGAACATGCAGGAGGGTGAAAGGAGGGCAAGGAATAGAGTGAATTGGAGCGATGTGGTATACAGGGGTTGACGTGCTGTCAGTGGATTGAATCAAGGCATGTGAAGCGTCTGGGGTAAACCATGGAAAGCTGTGTAGGTATGTATATTTGCGTGTGTGGGTCGTGTGTATGTACATGTGTATGGGGGGGGGTTGGGCCATTTCTTTCGTCTGTTTCCTTGCGCTACCTCGCAAACGCGGGAGACAGCGACAAAGTATAAAAAAAAAAAAAAAAAAAAAAAAAAAAAAAAAATATATATATATATATATATATATATATATATATATATATATATATATATATATATATATATATATATATATATACATATATGTATATATATATATATATATATATATATATATATATATATATATATATATATATATATTTTCTTTTCTTTCTTTCAAACTATTCGCCATTTCCCGCATAAGCGAGGTAGCGTTAAGTACAGAGGACTGGGCCTTTGAGGGAATACAATCACCTGGCCCAATTCTCTGTTCCTTCTTTTGGAAAATTGAAAAAAAAAAAAAAAAAAAAACGAGAGGGGAGGATTTCCAGCCCCCCGCTCCCTCCCCTTTTAGTCGCCTTCTACGACACGCAGGGAATACGTGGAAAGTATTCTTAATCCCCTATCCCCAGGGATAATATATATATATATATATATATATATATATATATATATATATATATATATATATATATATATATATATATATATATATATATATACGTATATATATATATATATATATATATATATATATATATATATATATATATATATATATATATATATATATATATATATATATATATTTTTTTTTTTTTTATACTTTCTCGCTGTCTCCCGCGTTTGCGAGGTAGCGCAAGGAAACAGACGAAAGAAATGGCCCAACCCCCCCCATACACATGTATATACATACGTCCACACACGCAAATATACATACCTACACAGCTTTCCATGGTTTACCCCAGACGCTTCACATGCCTTGATTCAATCCACTGACAGCACGTCAACCCCGGTATACCACATCGCTCCAATTCACTCTATTCCTTGCCCTCCTTTCACCCTCCTGCATGTTCAGGCCCCGATCACACAAAGTCTTTTTCACTCCATACATATATATATATATATATATATATATATATATATATATATATATATATATATATATATATATATATATATATATATATATATATATATATATATATATACGTATATATATATATATATATATATATATATATATATATATATATATATATATATATATATATATATATATATATATATATATATGTACTATGAAGTCTGTTGTGGATGAGAGAGCTTGGGAAGTGAGTCAGTTGTTGTTCGCTGATGATACAACGCTGGTGGCTGATTCATGTGAGAAACTGCAGAAGCTGGTGACTGAGTTTGGTAAAGTGTGTGAAAGAAGAAAGTTAAGAGTAAATGTGAATAAGAGCAACGTTATTAGGTACAGTTGGGTTGCGGGTCAAGTCAATTGAGAGGTAAGTTTGAATGGAGAAAAACTGGAGGAAGTAAAGTGTTTTAGATATCTGGGAGTGGATCTAGCAGCGGATGGAACCATGGAAGCGGAAGTGGATCATAGGGTGGGGGAGGGGGCGAAAATCCTGGGAGCCTTGAAGAATGTGTGGAAGTCGAGAACATTATCTCGGAAAGCAAAAATGGGTATGTTTGAAGGAATAGTGGTTCCAACAATTTTGTATGATTGCGAGGCGTAGGCTGTGAATAGAGTTGTGCGCAGGAGGGTGGATGTGCTGGAAATGAGATGTTTGACGACAATGTGTGGTGTGAGGTGGTTTGATCGAGTAAGCAACGTAAGGGTAAGAGAGATGTGTGGAAATAAAAAGAGCGTGGTTGAGAGAGCATAAGAGGATGTTTTGAAATGGTTTGGGCACATGGAGAGAATGAGTGAGGAAAGATTGACCAAGAGGATATATGTGTCGGAGGTGGAGGGAACGAGGAGAAGTGGGAGACCAAATTGGAGGTGGAAAGATGGAGTGAAAAAGATTTTGAGTGATCGGGGCCTGAACATGCAGGAGGGTGAAAGGAGGGCAAGGAATAGAGTGAATTGGATCGATGTGGTATACCGGGGTTGACGTGCTGTCAGTGGATTGAATCAGGGCATTTGAAGCGTCTGGGGTAAACCATGGAAAGCTGTGTAGGTATGTATATTTTGTGTGGACGTATGTATATACATATGTATGGGGGTGGGTTGGGCCATTTCTTTCGTCTGTTTCCTTGCGCTACCTCGCAAACGCGGGAGACAGCGACAAAGCAAAAAAAAAAAAAAAAGAAAATATATATATATATATATATATATATATATATATATATATATATATATATATATATATATATATATATATATATATTATCTATTTATTTATTTATTTTGCTTTGTCGCTGTCTCCCGCGTTAGCGAGGTAGAGCAAGGAAACAGACGAAAGAATAGCCCAACCCGCCAACATACACATGTATATACATACACATCCACACACGCAAATATACATACCTATACATTTCAATGTACACATATATATACACACATATATACATATATACACATGTACATGTACATACATATACATATATACACATGTATATAATTCATACTGTCTGACTTTATTTGTTCCCATCGCCACCTCACCACACATGGAATAACAACCCCCTCCCCCCGCATGTGTGCGAGGTAGCGCTAGGAAAAGACACCAAGGTCCCTATTCGTTCACACTCAGTCTCTAGCTGTCATGTAATAATGCACCAAAACCACAGCTCCCTTTCAACATCCAGGCCCCACACAACATTCCATGGTTTACCCCAGACGCTTCACATGCCCTGGTTCAATCCATTGACAGCACGTCGACCCCGGTATACCATATCGTTCCAATTCACTCTTTTCCTTGCACGCCTTTCACCCTCCTGCATGTTCAGGCCCCGATCACTCAAAATCTTTTTCACTCCATCTTTCCACCTCCAATTTGGTCTCCCACTTCTCCTCGTTCCCTCCACCTCTGACACATATATCCTCTTGGACAATCTTTCCTCACTCATTCTCTCCATATGACCAAACCATTTCAAAACACCCTCTTCTGCTCTCTCAAGCACACTCTTTTTATTTCCACACATCTCTCTTACCCTTACATTACTTACTCGATCAAACCACCTCACACCACATATTGTCCTCAAACATCTCATTTCCAGCACATCACCCTCCTGCGCACAACTCTATCCATAGCCCACGCCTCGCAACCATACAACATTGTTGGAACCACTATTCCTTCAAACATACCCATTTTTACATTCCGAGATAATGTTCTCGACTTCCAAACATTCTTCAAGGCTCACTTCCGCTTCCATGGTGCCATCCGCTGCCAGATCCACTCCCAGATATCTAAAACACTTTACTTCCTCCAGTTTTTCTCCATTCAAACGTACCTCCCAATTGACTTGACCCTCAACCCTACTGTACCTAATAACCTTGCTCTTATTCACATTCACTCTCAACTTTCTTCTTTCACACACTTTACTAAACTCAATCACCAGCTTCTGCAGTTTCGTACATGAATCAGCCACCAGCGCTGTATCATCAGCGAACAACAACTGACTCATTTCCCAAACTCTCTCATCCACATCAAACTGCATACTTGCCCCTCTTTCCAAAAACCCTTGCATTCACCTCCCTGACAACCCATCCATAAACGAATCAAACAACCACGGAGACATCACGCACCCCTGCCGCAAACCTACATTCACTGAGAACTAATCACTCTCCTCTCTTCCTATACATACACATACCTTACATCCTCGATAAAAACTTTTCACTGCTTCTAACAACTTGCCTCCCATACCATATATTCTTAAAACCTTCCACAGAGCATCTCTATCAACTCTATCATATGCCTTCTCCAGATCCATAAATGCTACATACAAATCCATTTGTTTTTCTAAGTATTTCTCACATACATTCTTCAAAGCAAACACCTGATCCACACATCCTCTACCACTTCAGAAACCACACTGCTCTTCCCCAATCTGATGCTCTGTACATGCCTTCACCCTCTCAATCAATACCCTCCCATATAATTTACCAGGAATACTCAACAAACTTATACCTCTGTAATTTAAGCACTCACTCTTATCCCCTTTGCCTTTATAAAATGGCACTATGCAAGCATTCCGCCAATCCCCAGGCACCTCACCATGAATCATACATACATTAAATAACCTTACCAACCAGTCAACAATACAGTCACCCTCTTTTTTAATAAATTGCTCTGCAATACCATCCAAACCTGCTGCCTTGCCGGCTTTCATCTTTCGTAAAGCTTTTGCTACCTCTCATCGATTTACTAAATCATTTTCCCTAACCCTCTCACTTTGCACACCACCTCGACCAAAACACCCTATATCTGCCACTCTATCATCAAACACATTCAACAAACCTTCAAAATACTCATCTCCTTCTCACATCACCACTACTTGTTATCACCTCCCCATTAGCCCCCTTCACTGAAATTCCTATTTGCTCCCTTGTCTTACGCACTTTATTTACCTCCTTCCAAAACATCTCTTTATTCTCCCTGAAATTTAATGATACTCTCTCACCCCAACTCTCATTTGCCCTCATTTTCACCTCTTGCACCTTTCTCTTGACATCCTGCCTCTCTTTTTTATACCTCTCCCAGTCATTTGCATTTTTTCCCTTGCAAAAATCGTCCAAATGCCTCTCTCTTCTCTTTCACTGTTAATCTTACTCTTCATCCCACCACTCACTACCTTTTCTAATCACTACTACTTGTTATCACCTCCTCATTAGCCCCCTTCACTGATGTTCAATATATATATATATATATATATATATATATATATATATATATATATATATATATATATATATATATATATATATATATATATTTGCTTTGCTTTGTCGCTGTCTCCCGCATTTGCGAGGTAGCGCAAGGAGACAGAAGAAAGAAATGGCAAAACCCACCCCTATACACATGTATATACACACACGTCCACACACGCAAACCTACACACCCATACATCTCAATGTACACATACATATACACACACAGACACATACATATATACCCATGCACACAATTCACAATGCCTGCCTTTATTCACATTCATCGCCACCTCGCCACACATGGAATACCATCCCCCTCCCCCTCGTGTGTGCGAGGTAGCGCTAGGAAAAGATAACAAAGGCCCCATTCGTTCACACTCAGTCTCCAGCTGTCATGCAATAATGCCCGAAACCACAGCTCCCTTTCCATATCCAGGCCCCACACAACTTTCCATGTTTTACCCCAGACGCTTCACATGCCCTGATTCAATCCACTGACAGCACGTCAACCCCGGTATACCACATCGATCCAATTCACTCTATTCCTTGCCCGCCTTTCACCCTCCTGCATGTTCAGGCCCCGATCACTCAAAATCTTTTTCACTCCATCTTTCCACCTCCAATTTGGTCTCCCAGTTCTCCTCGTTCCCTCCACCTCCGACACATATATCCTCTTGGTCAATCTTTCCTCACTCATTCTCTCCATGTGCCCAAACCATTTCAAAACACCCTCTTCTGCTCTCTCAACCACGCTCTTTTTATTTCCACACATCTCTCTTATCCTTACATTACTTACTCGATCAAACCACCTCACACCACACATTGTCCTCAAACATCTCATTTCCAGCACATCCACCCTCCTGCGCACAACTCTATCCATAGCCCACGCCTCGCAACCATACAACATTGTTGGAACCACTATTCCTTCAAACATACCCATTTTTGCTTTCCGAGATAATGTTCTCGACTTCCACACATTCTTCAATGCTCCCAGGATTTTCGCCCCCTCCCCCACCCTATGATTCACTTCCGCTTCCATGGTTCCATCCGCTGCCAGATCCACTCCCAGATATCTAAAACACTTTACTTCCTCCAGTTTTTCTCCATTCAAACTTACCTCCCAATTGACTTGACCCTCAACCCTACTGTACCTAATAACGTTGCTCTTATTCACATTTACTCTTAACTTTCTTCTTTCACACACTTTACCAAACTCAGTCACCAGCTTCTGCAGTTTCTCATATGAATCAGCCAAAAGCACTGTATCATCAGCGAACAACAACTGACTCACTTCCCAAGCTCTCTCATCCACAACAGACTTCATACTTGCCCCTCTTTCCAAAACTCTTCCATTCACCTCCCTATATATATATATATATATATATATATATATATATATATATATATATATATATATATATATATATATATATATATATATATACATATATATATATATATATATATATATATATATATATATATATATATATATATATATATATATATATATATATACATATACATATGTGATCCCTGGGGATAGGGGAGAAAGAATACTTCCCACGTATTCCCTGCGTGTCGTAGAAGGCGACTAAAAGGGAAGGGAGCGGGGTCTGGAAATCCTCCCCTCTCGTTTCTTTTTTTTTTTTTAATTTTCCAAAAGAAGGAACACAGAAGGGGGCCAGGTGAGGATATTCCCTCAAGGGCCCAGTCCTCTGTTCTTAACGCTACCTCGCTATTGCGGGAAATGGCGAATAGTATGAAAGAAAGAAAAAGAAATATATATATATATATATATATATATATATATATATATATATATATATATATATATATATATATATATATATATATACATATATATATATATATATATATATATATATATATATATATATATATATATATATATATATATATATATATATATATATATATATATACATATATATATATACATATATATATATATATATATATATATATATATATATATGTGAGAAACTGCAGAAGCTGGTGACTGAGTTTGGTAAAGTGTGTGAAAAAAGAAAGTTAAGAGTAAATGTGAATAAGAGCAAGGTTATTAGGTACAGTAGGGTTGAGGGTCAAGTCAATTGGGAGGTGAGTTTGAATGGAGAAAACTGGAGGAAGTGAAGTGTTTTAGATATCTGGGAGTGGATCTGGCAGAGGATGGAACCATGGAAGCGGAAGTGGATCATAGGGTGGGGGAGGGGGCGAAAATTCTGGGGGCCTTGAAGAATGTGTGGAAGTCGAGAACATTATCTCGGAAAGCAAAAATGGGTATGTTTGAAGGAATAGTGGTTCCAACAATGTTGTATGGTTGCGGGGCGTGGGCTATGGATAGAGTTGTGCGCAGGAGGATGGATGTGCTGGAAATGAGATGTTTGAGGACAATGTGTGGTGTGAGGTGGTTTGATCGAGTGAGTAACGTAAGGGTAAGAGAGATGTGTGGAAATAAAAAGAGCGTGGTTGAGAGAGCAGAAGAGGGTGTTTTGAAGTGGTTTGGGCACATGGAGAGAATGAGTGAGGAAAGATTGACCAAGAGGATATATGTGTCGGAGGTGGAGGGAACGAGGAGAAGAGGGAGAGCAAATTGGAGGTGGAAAGATGGAGTGAAAGGGATTTTGTGTTATCGGGGCCTGAACATGCAGGAGGGTGAAAGGAGGGCAAGGAATAGAGTGAATTGGAGCGATGTGGTATACCGGGGTTGACGTGCTGTCAGTGGATTGAATCAAGGCATGTGAAGCGTCTGGGGTAAACCATGGAAAGCTGTGTAGGTATGTATATTTGCGTGTGTGGACGTATGTATATACATGTGTATGGGGGGGGGGGGGTTTGGCCATTTCTTTCGTGTGTTTCCTTGCGCTACCTCGCAAACGCGGGAGACAGCGACAAAGTATAATAATATATATATATATATATATATATATATATATATATATATATATATATATATATATTATTTATTTATAATATTTTTCTTTGTCGCTGTCTCCCGCGTTAGCGAGGTAGAACAAGGAAAAGGACGAAAGTATGGCCCAACCCACCCCCATACACATGCATATACATACATGACCACACATGCCACTATACATACCTATACATCTCAACGTATACATATATATACACACACAGACATATACATATATACACATGTACATAATTCATACTGTCTGCCTTTATTCATTCCAATCGCCACCTCGCCACACATGAAATAAAAACCCCTCTCCCCCCACATCATTGAGAGGTAGCGCTAGGAAAAGAGAACAACAAAGGGCACATTCGTTCACACTCAGTCTCTAGCTGTCATGTACAGAAACCACAGCTCCCTTTCCACATCCAGGCCCCACAGAACTTTCCATGCTTTACCCCAGACGCTTCACATGCCCTGGTTCAATCCATTGACAGCACATCGACCAAGGTATACCACATCGTTCCAATTCACTCTATTCCTTGCACGCCTTTCAACCTCCTATATGTTGAGACCCCGATCACTCAAAATCTTTTTCACCCCATCTTTCCACCTCCAATTTGGTCTTACACTTTTACCTCCCTCCACCTCTGAGATATATATCCTCTTGGTCAATCTTTCCTCACTCATTCTCTCCATGTAACCAAACCATTTCAGATACGCTCTTCCGCTCTCTCAATCACACTCATTTTATTTCCACACATCTCTCTTACCCTATTATTACTTACTCGATCAAACCACCTCACACCACATATTGTTCTCAAACATCTCATTTCCAGCACATTCACCCTCCTCCGCACAAGTCTATCCATAGCCCACGCCTCGCAACCATATAACATTGCTGGAACCACTATTCCTTCAAACATACCCATTTTTGCTTTCCAAGATAATGTTCTCGACTACCACACATTCTTCAACGCTCCCAGAATATGATTCACTTCCGCTTCCATGGTTCCATCCGCTGCCAAATCCACTACCAGATATCTAAAGCACTTCACTTACTCCAGTTTTTCACCATTCAAACTTCCCTCCCAATTGACTTGTCCCTCAACCCTACTATACCTAATAACCTTGCTCTTATTCACATTTACTCTCAGCTTTCTTCTTTCACACACTTTACCAAACTCAGTCACCAGCTTCTGCAGTTTCTCACATCAATCAGCCACCGTGCGCTGTATCATCAGCGAACAACAACTGACTCACTTCCCAAGCTCTCTCATCCACAACAGTCTGCATACTTGCCCATCTTTCCAAAACTCTTGCATTTACCTCCCTAACAAAACAATCCATAAACAAATCAAACAGCCATGGAGACATCACACACGCCTGCCGCAAACCTACATTCACTGAGAACCAATCACTTTCCTCTCTTCCTACACGTACACATGCCTTACATCCTCGATAAAAACTTTTCTTGCTTCTAACAACTTGCCTCTCACACCATATATTCTTAATACCTTACACAGAGCATCTCTATCAACTCTATCATATGCCTTCTCCAGATCCATATATGCTACATACAAATCCATTTGCTTTTCTAAGTATTTCTCACATACATTCTTCAAAGCATACACCTGATCCACACATCCTCTACCACTTCTGAAACCACACTGCTCTTCCCCAATCTGATGCTCTGTCCCTGCCTTCACCCCTCTCAATCCATACCCTCCCATATAATTTACCAGGAATACTCAACAAACTTATACCTCTGTAATTCGTGCACTCAGTTTTATCCCCTTTGCCTTTGTACAATGGCACTATGCGCGCATTCCGCCAATCCTCAGACACCTCACCAAGAGTCATACATACATTAAAGAACCTTACCAAGCAGTCAACAATAGAGTCTCACCATTTTTTGATAAATTCCACTGTAATACCACCGAAACCTGCTGCCTTGCCGGCTTTCATCTTCCGCAAAGCTTTTACTACCTCTTCTCTGTTTACCAAATCATTCTCCCTGTCCCTCTCACTTTGCGCACCACCTCGACTAAAACACCCTATATCTGCCACTCTATCATCAAACACATTCAACAAACCTTCAAAATGCTCTCTCCATCTCCTTCTCACATCACCACTACTTGTTATCACCTCCCCATTTGCCCCCTCCACTGATGTTTCCGTTGATTCCCTTGTCTTACGCACTTTATATACCTCTTTCCAAAACACCTTTTTATTCTCCCTAAGATTTAACGATACCCTCTCAACCCAACTCTCATTTGCACTCTTTTTCACCTCTTGTACCTTTCTCTTGACTTCCTGCCTCTTTCTTTTATACATCTCCCAGTCATTTGCATTACTTCCCAGCAAAAATCGTCCAAATGCCTCTCTCTTCTCTTTCACTAATAATCTTACTTCTTCATCCCACAACTCACTACCTTTCCTAATCTGCCAACCTCCCACGCTTCTCATGCCACAAGCATCTTTTGCGCAAGCCATCACTGCTTCCCTTAATACATCCCATTCCTCCTCCACTCCCCTTACCTCCTTTGTTCTCACCATTTTTCATTCTGTACTCATTCTCTACTGGTACTTCCTCATATAAGTCTCCTTCCCAAGTTCACTTACTCTCACCACTCTCTTCACCACAACATTCTCTCTTCTTTTATGAAAAACATCTACAAATCTTCGCTTTCGCCTCCACAAGATAATGATCAGACATCCCTCCAGTTGCACCTCTCAGCACATTAACATCCAAAAGTCTCTCTTTCGCGCTCCTATCAATTAACACGTAATCGATTAACACTTTCTGGCCATCTCTCCTACTTACATACGTATACTTATGTATATAACTCTTTTTAAACCAGGTATTCCAAATCACCAGTCCTTTTTCAGCATACAAATTTACAAGCTTTTCACCATTTCCATTTACAACACTGAACACCCCATGTACAACATTTATTCCTCAATTGCTACATTACTCACCTTTGCAGTCAAATCACCCATCACTATAACCCGGTGTCGTGCATCAAAACTACTAACACACTCATACAGCTGCTCCCAAAACACTTACCTCTCATGATCTTTCTTCTCATGCCCAGGTGCATTTTCACCAATTATTACCCATAATGGAGAGAGATGAGTAATTATTAGTGCATATGCTCCTGGGCATGAGAAGAAAGATCATGAGATGCAAGTGTTTTGGAAGCAGGTGAGGGAGTGTGTTAGTTTTGATGCACGAGACCGGGTTATAGTGATGGGTGATTTGAGTGCAAAGGTGAGTAATGTGGCAGTTGAGGGAATAATTGGTGTACATGGGGTGTTCAGTGTTGTAAATGGAAATGGTGAAGAGCTTGTACCTGGTTTAAAAAGAGAGATGTACATACGTATGCGTATGTAATTAGGAGAGATGGCCAGAGTGCATTATTGGGTTGCATGTTAACTGATAGGCGCGCGATGTCAATGTGCTGAGAGGTGCAACTGGAGGGATGTCTGATCATTATCTAGTGAGGGCGAAGGTGAAGATTTGTAGAGGTTTTCAGAAAAGAAGAGAGTGGTGAGAGTAAGTGGGCTTGCGAAGGAGAAGTGTGTGAGGAAGTACCAGGAGAGACTGAATACACAATGGAAAAATGCGAGAACAAAGGACATAAGGGGAGTGGGTGAGGAATGGGATGTATTAAGGGAAGCAGTGATGGCTTGCGCAAAAGATCCTTGATGCATATGAAGTGTGGGAGGTGGGCAGATTAGAAGGGGTAGTGAGCGATGAGATGAAGAAATAAGATTACTAGTGAAAGAGAAGAGAGAGGCAATTTGACGATTTTTGCAGGGAAATAATGAAAATGACTGGAGATGTATAAAAGAAAGAGGCAGGAGGTCAAGCGAAGGGTGCAAGAGGAGAAAAAGAGGGCAAATGAGAGTTGGGGTGAGAGAGTATCATTCTATATTAGGGGGAATGAAAAGATGTTTTGGAAGGAGGTAAATAAAGTGCATAAGACAATGGAACAAATGGGAACTTCAGTGAAGGGCGCTAATGGGGAGGAGATAACAAGTAGTGGTGATGTGAGAAGGAGATGGAAGTGAGTATTTTGAAGGTTTGTTGAATGTGTTTGATGATAGAGTGGCAGATATAGGGTGTTTTAGTCGAGGTGGTGTGCAAAGTGAGAGGGTTAGGGATGATTTGGTAAACAGAGAAGAGGTAGTAAAAGCTTTGCAGAAGATAAAAGCCGGCAAGGCAGTGGGTTTGGATGGAATTGCAGTGGAACTTATTAAAAAAAAGAGGAAGAATGTATTGTTGACTGGTTGGTAACTTTATTCAGTGTATGTATAACTCAAGTTGAGGAGCCTGAGGAACTGTCGGACTGCTTGCATAGTGCCATTGCACAAAGGCAAAGGTGATAAAAGTGAGTGCTCAAATTACAGAGGTATAAGTTTGTTGAGAATTCCTGGGAAATTATGTGGGAGAGTATTGATTGAGAGGGTGAAGGTATGTACAAAGCATTAGACTGCGGAAGAGCAGTGTGGTTTCAGAAGTGGTAGAGGATGTGTGGATCAGGTGTTTGCTTTGAAGAATGTATGTGGGACATACTTAGAAAAGCAAATGGATTTGTATGTAGCATCTATGGATCTGGAGAAGGTATATGATAGAGTTGATAGAGATGCTCTGTGGAAGGTGTTAAGAATATATGGTGTGGGAGGTAAGTTGTTACAAACAGAGAAAAAGTTTTATCGAGGATGTAAGGCGTGTGTACGTGTAGGAAGAGAGGAAAGTGATTGGTTCTCAGTGAATGTTGATTTGCGGCAGGGATGCGTGATGATTCTCCACGGTTGTTTAATTTATTTATGGATGGTGTTGTTAGAGAGATGAATGCAAGAGTTTTGGAAAGAGGGACAAGTATGCAGTCTGTTGTGGATGAGAGAGCTTGGGGAGTGGGTCAGTTGTTGTTCGCTGATGATACAGCGCTGGTGGCTGATTTGTGTGAGAAACTGCAGAAGCTGGTGACTGAGTTTGGTAAAGTGTGTCAAAGAAGAAAGCTGAGAATAAATGTGAATAAGAGCAAGGTTATTAGGTACAGTAGGATTGCGGGACAAGTCAATTGGGACGTAAGTTTGAATGGAGAAAAAATAGAGGAAGTGAAATGATTTAGATATCTGAGAGTGGATTTGGCAGCAGATGAAACCATGGAAGTGGAAGTGAATCTTAGGGTGGGGGAGGGGGAGAAAGTTCTGGGAGAGTTGAAAAATGTGTGGAAGTCGAGAACGTTATCTTGGAAAACAAAAATGGGTATGTTTGAAGGAATCGTGGTTCCAACAATGTTATATGGTTGCAAAGCGTGGGCTATAGATAGAGTTGTGCAGAGAAGGGTGGATGTACTGGAAATGAGATGTTTGAGGACAATATGTGGTGTGAGGTGGTTTGATCGAGTAAGTAATAATAGGGTAAGAGAGAAGTGTAGTAATAAAACGAGTGTGGTTGAGGGAGCAGAGGAGGGTGTTTTCAAATGGTTTAGTCACATGGAGAGAATGAGTGAGGAAACATTGACGAAGACGATGTATGTGTCAGAAGTGGAGGGAACGAGATGTGGGAGACCAAACTGGAGGTGGAAAGATGGAGTCGCTATATCGCTATCGCGGGAGACAGCGACAAAGTAAAATAGATAGGGATAGGGGAGAAAGAATACTTCCCACGCATTCCTTACGTATCGTAGAAAGCGACTAAAGGGGACGGTAGCGAGGGGCTAGGAACCCTCCCCTCCTAGTATTTCAACTTTCTAAAAGGGGAAACAGGAAGAAGGAGTCACGCGGGGAGTGCTCATCTCCTCGAAGGCTCAGACTGGGGTGTCTAAATGTGTGTGGATGTAACCAAGATGAGAAAAAAGGAGAGATAGGTAATATCTTTGAGGAAAGGAACCTGGATGTTTTGGCTCTGAGTGAAACAAAGCTCAAGGGTAAGGGGGAAGAGTGGTTTGAGAATGTCTTGGGAGTAAAGTCAGGGGATAGTGAGAGGACAAGAGCAAGGGAAGGAGTAGCTCTACTCCTGAAACAGGAGTGGTGGGAGTATGTGGTAGAGTGTAAGAAAGTAAAATCTAGATTGATATGGGTAAAACTGAAAGTTGATGGAGAGAGATGGGTGATTATTGGTGCATATGCACGTGGGCATGAGAAGAAAGATCATGAGAGGCAAGTGTTTTAGGAGCAGCTGTATGAGTGTGTTAGTGGTTTTGATGAACGAGACCGGGTTATGGTGATGGGTGATTTGAATGCAAAGGTGAGTAATGTGGCAGTTGAGGGAATATTTGGTATACATGGGGTGTTCAGTGTTGTAAATGGAAATGATGAAGAGCTTGTAGATTTATGTGCTGAAAAGGACAGGTGATTGGGAATATCTGGTTTAAAAAGCGAGATATACATAAGTATACGTATGTAATTAGGAGAGATGGCCAGAGAGTGTTATTGGATTACGTGTTAATTGATAGGCGCACGAAAGAGAGACTTGTGGATGTTAATGTGCTGAGAGGTGAAACTGGAGGGATGTCTGATCATTATCTTGTGGAGGCTAAGGTGAAAATTTGTAGGGGTTTTCAGAAAAGAAGAGAGAATGTTGGAGTGAAGAGAGTGGTGAGAGTAAGTGAGCTTGGAAAGGAGACTTGTGTGAGGAAGTACCTAGAGAGAGTGAGTACAGAATGGAAAAACGTGAGAACAAAGGAGGTAAGTGGAGTAGGAGAGGAATGGGATGTATTTAGGGAAGCAGTGATGGCTTGCGCAAAAGATGCTTGTGGCATGAGAAGTGTGGGAGGTGGGTTCATTAGAGAGGGTAGTGAGTGGTGGGATGAAGAAGTAAGATTACTAGTGAAAGAGAAGAGGGAGGCATTTGGACGATTATTCCAGGGAAAGAATGCAAATGACTGGGAGTTGTATAAAAGAAAGAGGCAGGAAGTCAAGAGAAAGGTGCAAGTGGTGAAAAAGAGGGCAAATGAGAGCTGGGGTGAGAGAGTATCATTAAATTTTAGGGAGAATAAAAAGATGTTTTGGAAGCAGATAAATAAAATGCGTAAGACAAGGGAGCAAATGGGAACTTCAGTGAAGGGCGCAAATGGGGAGGTGATAACAAGTAGTGGTGATGTGAGAAGGAGATGGAGTGAGTATTTTGAAAGTTTGTTGAATGTGTTTGATGATAGAGTGGCAGATATAGGGTGTTTTGGTCGAGGTGGTGTACAAATTGAGAGGGTTAGGGAAAATGATTTGGTAAACAGAGAAGAGATAGTGAAAGCTTTGCTGAAGATGAAAGCCGGCAAGGCAGCGGTTTGGATGGCATCGCAGTGGAATTTATCAAAAAAGGGGGTGACTGTATTGTTAACTGGTTGGTAAGGTTCTTTAATGTATGTATGACTCATGGTGAGGTGCCTGAGGATTGGCGGAATGCTTGCATAGTGCCACTGTACAAAGGCAAAGGGGATAAGAGTGAGTGCTCAAATTACAGAGGTATATGTTTGTAGAGTATTCCTGGTAAATTATATGGGAGGGTATTGATTGAGAGGGTGAGGGCATGTACAGAGCATCAGATTGGGGAAGAGCAGTGTGGTTTCAGAAGTGGTAGAGGATATGTGGATCAAGTGTTTGCTTTGAGGGATGTATGTGAGAAATACTTAGAAAAGCAAATGAATTTGTATGTAGCATTTATGGATCTGGAGAAGGCATATGATAGAGTTGAGAGAGATGCTCTGTGGAAGGTATTAAGAATATATGGTGTGGGAGGCAAGTTGTTAGAAGCAGTGAAAAGTTTGTTGAGTATTTGAGAGGGAGCGCAAGGAAACAGACGAAAGAAATGGCCCAACCCACCCCCATACACATGTATATACATACACGTCCACACACGCAAATATACATACCCATACATCTCAACGTACACATATATATACACATACAGACACAAACATATATACACATGCACACAATTCACACTGTCTGCCGTTATTCATTCCCATCGCCACCTCGCCACACATGTAATAACATCCCCCTTCCCCCTCATGTGTGCGAGATAGCGCTAGGAAAAGACAACAAAGGCCCCATTCGTTCACACTTAGTCTCTAGCTGTCATGCAATAATGCCCAAAACCACAGCTCCCTTTCCACATCCATGCCCCACACAACTTTCCATGGTTTACCCCAGACGCTTCACATGCACTGATTCAATCCACTGACAGCACGTCGACCCCGGTATACCACATCGATCCAATTCAATATATTCCTTGCACGCTTTTCACCCTCCTGCATGTTCATGCCCCGATCAGTCAAAATCTTTTTCACTCCATCTTTCCACCTCCAATTTGGTCTCCCACTTCTCCTTGTTCCCTCCACCTCCGACACATATATCCTCTTGGTCAATCTTTCCTCACACATTCTCTCCATGTGCCCAAACCATTTCAAAACACCATCTTCTGCTCTCTCAACCACGCTCTTTTTATTTCCACACATCTCTCTTACCCTTATATTACTTACTCGGTCAGACCACCTCACACCACACATTGTCCTCAAACATCTCATTTCCAGCACATCCACCCTCCTGCGCACAACTCTATCCATAGCCCACGCCTCGCAACCATACAACATTGTTGCAACCACTATTCCTTCAAACATACCCTTTTTTGCTTTCCGAGATAATGTTCTCGACTTTCACATATTCTTCAAGGCTCCCAGGATTTTCGTCCCCTCCCCCACCCTATGATTCACTTCCGCTTCCATGGTTCCATCCGCTGCCAGATCCACTCCCAGATATCTAAAACAATTTCCTTCCTCCAGTTTTTCTCCATTCAAACTTACCTCCCAATTGACTTAACCGTCAACCCTACTGTACTTAATAACTTTGCTCTTATTCACATTTACCCTTAACTTTCTTCTTTCAAACACTTTACCAAACTCAGTCACCAGCTTCTGCAGTTTCTCACATGAAATCAGCCACCAGCGCTGTATCATCAGCGAACAACAACTGACTCACTTCCCAGGCTCTGTCATCCACAACAGACTTCATACTTGCCCCTCTTTCCAAAACTCTTGCATTCACCTCCCTAACAACCCCATCCATAAACAAATTAAACAACCATGGAAACATCACACACCCCTGCCGCAAACCTACATTCACTGAAAACCAATCACTTTCCTCTATTCCTACACGTACACATGCCTTACATCCTCGATAAAAACTTTTCACTGCTTCTAACAACTTCCCTCCCACACCATATATTCTTAAAACCTTCCACAGAGCATCTCTATTAACTCTATCATTTGCCTTCTCCAGATCCATAAATGCTACACACAAATCCATTTGCTCTTCTAAGTATTTCTCACATACATCCCTCAAAGCAAACACTTGATCCACATATCCTCTACCACTTCTGAAACCACATTGCTCTTCCCCAATCTGATGCTCTGTACATGCCTTCACCCTCTCAATCAATACCCTCCCATATAATTTACCAGGAATACTCAACAAACTTATACCTCTGTAATTTGAGCACTCACCTTTATCCCCTTTGCCTTTGTACAATGGCACTATGCAAGCATTCCACCAATCCTCAGGCACCTCACCATGAATCATACATACATTAAAGAACTTTACCTACCAGTCAACAATGCAGTCACCCCCTTTTTTAATAAATTCCAGTGCAATACCATCCAAACCTGCTGCCTTGCCGGCTTTCATCTTCCGCAAAGCTTTTACTACCTCTTCTCTGTTTACCAAATCATTTTCCCTAACCCTCTCACTTTGCACACCACCTCGACCAAAACACCCTATATCTGCCACTCTATCATCAAACACATTCAACAATCCTTCAAAATACTCACTCCATCTCCTTCTCGCATCACCACTACTTGTTATCACCTCCCCATTAGCCACCTTCACTGAAGTTCCCATTTGCTCCCTTGTCTTACGCACTTTATTTACCTCCTTCCAGAACATCTTTTTATTTTCCCAGAAATTTAATGATACTCTCTCACCCCAGCTCTCATTTGCCCTCTTTTTCACCTCTTGCACCTTTCTCTTGACCTCCTGCCTCTTTCTTTTATACATCTCCCACTCATTTGCATTTCTTCCCTGCAAAAATTGTCCAAATGCCTCTCACTTCTCTTTCACTAATAATCTTACTTCTTCACCCCACCACTCACTACCCTTTCTAATCAACCCACCTCCCACGCTTCTCATGCCACAAGCATCTTTTGCGCAATCCATCACTGCTTCCCTGAATACGTCCCATTCCTCCCCCACTCCCCTTACATCCTTTGTTCTCACCTTTTTACATTCTGTACTCAGTCTCTCCTGGTACTTCCTCACACAAGTCTCCTCACCAAGCTCACTTACTTTCACCACCCTCTTCACCCCAACATTCTCTCTTCTTTTCTGAAAAGCCATACAAATCTTCACCTTCGCCTCCACAAGATAATGATCAGGCATCCCTCCAGTTGCACCTCTCAGCACATTAACATCCAAAAGTCTCTCTGTCGCGCGCCTGTCAATTAACACGTAATCCAATAACGCTCTCTGGCCATCTCTCCTACTTACATACGTATACTTATGTATATCTCGCTGTTTAAACCAGGTATTCCCAATCACCAGTCCTTTTTCAGCACATAAATCTACAAGCTCTTCACCATTTCCATTGACAACACTGAACACCCCATGTATACCAATTATTCCCTCAACTGCCACATTACTCACCTTTGCATTCAAATCACCCATCACTATAACCCGGTCTTGTGCATCAAAACCACTAACACACTCATTCAGATGCTCCCAAAACACTTGCCTCTCATGATCTTTCTTCTCATGCCCAGGTGCATATACACCAATAATCACCCATCTCTCTCCATCAACTTTCAGTTTTACCCATATTAATATAGAATTTACTTTCTTACATTCTATCACATACTCCCACAACTCCTTTTTCAGGAGTACTGCTACTCCTTCCCTTGCTCTTGTCCTCTCACTAACCCCTGACTTTACTCCCAAGACATTCCCAAACCACTCTTCCCCTTTACCCTTATACTTCGTTTCACTCAGAGCCAATACGTCCAGGTTCCTTTCCTCAAACATACTACCTATCTCTCCTTTTTTCACATCTTGGTTACATCCGCACACATTTAGACTCCCCAATCTGAGCCTACGAGGAGGATGAGCACTCCCCGCGTGACTCCTTCTTCTGTTTCCCATTTTAGAAAGTTAAAATACAAGGAGGGGAGGATTTCTGGTCCCCCACTCTCGTCCCCTCTAGTCGCCTTCTACGACACGTGAGGAATGCGTGGGAAGTATTCTTTCTCCCCTGTCTCAGGGATATATATATATATATATATATATATATATATATATATATATATATATATATATATATATATATATATATATATATATATATATATATATATATATTTATTTATCTATTTATTTATTTACTTATTCATTTATCTATTTTGCTTTGTCCTGTCTCCCGCGTTTGCGAGGTAGCGCAAGGAAACAGTCGAAAGAAATGGCACAACCCACCCCCATACACAATGTACACACACACACACGCCCACACACGCAAATATACATACCTATACATCTCAATGTACGCATATATATACACAAACAGGCATATACATACATACCCATGCACACAATTCACACTGTCTGCCCCTATTCATTCCCATCGCCACCTCGCCACACATGGAATAACATCCCCCTTCCCCCTCATGAGTGCGAGGTAGCACTAGGAAAAGACAACAAAGACCCATTCGTTCACACTCAGTCTCCAGCTGTCACGCAATAATGCCCGAAACCACAGCTCCCTTTCCACATCCAGCCCCCACACAACTTTCCAT
The DNA here is from genome assembly GCF_036320965.1 of Panulirus ornatus. NCBI lineage: Eukaryota > Metazoa > Arthropoda > Malacostraca > Decapoda > Palinuridae > Panulirus > Panulirus ornatus. The sequence continues at coordinate 47,054,343 of NC_092242.1, read as the reverse complement.
GGTTTACCCTAGACGCTTCACATGCCCTTATTCAATCCACTGACAGCACGTCAACCCCGGTATACCACATCGATCCAATTCACTCTATTCCTTGCCCGCCTTTCACCCTCCTGCATGTTCAGGCCCCGATCACACAAAAACTTTTTCACTCCATCTTTCCACCCCCAATTTGGTCTCCTACTTCTCCTCGTTCCCTCCACCTCCGACACATATATCCTCTTGGTCAATCTTTCTTCACTCATTCTCTCCATGTGCCCAAACCATTTCAAAACACCCTCTTCTGCTCTCTCAACCACGCTCTTTTTATTTCCACACATCTCTCTTATTCTTACATTACTTACTAGATCAAACCACCTCACACCACACATTGTCCTCAAACATCTCATTTCCAGCACATCCACCCTCCTGCGCACAACTCTATCCATAGCCCACGCCTCGCAACCATACAACATTGTTGGAACCACTATTCCTTCAAACATACCCATTTTTGCTTTCCGAAATAATGTTCTCGACTTCCACACATTCTTCAAGGCTCCCAGGATTTTCGCCTCCTCCCCCACCCTATGATTCACTTCCGCTTCCATGGTTCCATCCGCTGCCAGATCCACTCCCAGATATCTAAAACAATTTACTTCCTCCAGTTTTTCTCCATTCAAACTTACCTCCCAATTGACTTGACCCTCAACCCCACTGTACCTAATAACCTTGCTCTTATTCACATTTACTCTTAACTTTCTTCTTTCACAGACTTTACCAAACTCAGTCACCAGCTTCTGCAGTTTCTCACATGAATCAGCCACCAGCGCTGTATCATCAGCGAACAACAACTGACTCACTTCCCAAGCTCTCTCATCCACAACAGACTTCATACTTGCCCCTCTTTCCAAAACTCTTCCATTCACCTCCCTAACAACCCCATCCATAAACAAATTAAACAACCATGGAGACATCACACACCCCTGCCGCAAACCTACATTCACTGCGAACCAATCACTTTCCTCTATTCCTACACGTACACATGTCTTACATCCTCGATAAAAACTTTTCACTGCTTCTAACAACTTCCCTCCCACACCATATATTCTTAATACCTTCCACAGAGCATCTCTATCAACTCTATCATATACCTTCTCCAGATCCATAAATGCTACATACAAATCCATTTGCTTTTCTAAGTATTTCTCACATACATTCTTCAAAACAAACACCTGATACACACATCATCTACCACTTCTGAAACCACACTGCTCTTCCCCAGTCTGATGCTCTGTACATGCCTTCACCCTCTCAATCAATACCCTCCCATATAATTTACCAGGAATACTCAACAAACTTATACCTCTGTAATTTGAGCACTCACTCTTATCCCCTTTGCCTTTGTACAATGGCACTATGCGCGCATTCCGCCAATCCTCAGGCACCTCACCATGAGTCATACATGCGTTAAATAACCTTACCAACCAGTCAACAATACAGTCACCCCCTTTTTTTTTTTTTTATAAATTCCACTGCAATACCATCCAAACCTGCTGCCTTGCCGGCTTTCATCTTCCGCAAAGCTTTTACTAGCTCTTCTCTGTTTACCAAATCATTTTTCCTAACCCTCTCAATTTGCACACCACCTCGACCAAAACACCCTATATCTGCCACTCTATCATCAAACACATTCAACAATCCTTCAAAATACTCACTCCATCTCCTTCTCACATCACCACTACTTGTTATCACCTCCCCATTTGCGCCCTTCACTGAAGTTTCCATTTGCTCCCTTGTCTTACGCACTTTATTTACCTCCTTCCAGAACATCTTTTTATTCTCCCTAAAATTTAATGATACTCTCTCACCCCAACTCTCATTTGCCCTCTTTTTCACCTCTTGCACCTTTCTCTTGACCTCCTGTCTCTTTCTGTTATACATCTCCCACTCAATTGCATTTTTCCCCTGCAAAAATCGGGGGGGCCAGAAATCCTCCCCTCCTTGTATTTTTAACTTTCTAAAATGGGAAACAGAAGAAGGAGTCACGCGGGGAGTGCTCATCCTCCTCGAAGGCTCAGATTGGGGTGTCTAAATGTGTGTGGATGTAACCAAGATGTGAAAAAAGGAGAGATAGGTAGTATGTTTGAGGAAAGGAACCTGGACGTATTGGCTCTGAGTGAAACGAAGCTCAAGGGTAAAGGGGAAGAGTGGTTTGGGAATGTCTTGGGAGTAAAGTCAGGGGTTAGTGAGAGGACAAGAGCAAGGGAAGGAGTAGCACTACTCCTGAAACAGGAGTTGTGGGAGTATGTGATAGAATGTAAGAAAGTAAATTCTCGATTAATATGGGTAAAACTGAAAGTTGATGGAGAGAGATGGGTGATTATTGGTGCATATGCACCTGGGCATGACAAGAAAGATCATGAGAGGCAAGTGTTTTGGGAGCAGCTGAATGAGTGTGCTAGTGGTTTTGATGCACGAGACCGGGTTATAGTGATGGGTGATTTGAATGCAAAGGTGAGTAATGTGGCAGTTGAGGGAATAATCGGTATACATGGGTTGTTCAGTGTTGTAAATGGAAATGGTGAAGAGCTTGTAGATTTATGTGCTGAAAAAGGACTGGTGATTGGGAATACCTGGTTTAAACAGCGAGATATACATAAGTATACGTATGTAAGTAGGAGAGATGGCCAGAGAGCGTTATTGGATTACGTGTTAATTGACAGGCCCGCGAAAGAGAGACTTTTGGATGCTAATGTGCTGAGAGGTGCAACTGGAGGGATGTCTGATCATTATCTTGTGGAGGCTAAGGTGAAGATTTGTATGGGTTTTCAGAAAAGAAGAGTGAATGTTGGGGTGAGGAGGGTGGTGAGAGTAAGTGAGCTTGGGAAGGAGACTTGTGTGAGGAAGTACCAGGAGAGACTGAGTACAGAATGGAAAAAGGTGAGAACAATGGAAGTAAGGGGAGTGGGGGAGGAATGGGATGTATTTAGGGAATCAGTGATGGATTGCGCAAAAGATGCTTGTGGCATGAGAAGAGTGGGAGGTGGGTTGATTAGAAAGGGTAGTGAGTGGTGGGATGAAGAAGTAAGATTATTAGTGAAAGAGAAGAGAGATGCATTTGGACGATATATATATATATATATATATATATATATATATATATATATATATATATATATATATATATATATATATATTATTGTTATTATCATTATTATTATTTTTATTATCATTATTATTATTATCATTATACTTTGTCAATGTCTCCCGCGTTCGCAAGGTGATGCAAGTAAACAGAGTAAGGAATGGCCCAACCCACCCACACACATGTATATACATACACGTATACACACACACATATTCATATATATACATTTCAACGTATACATATATAAATATACACAGACATATAAATATATACACATTTACATAATTCATAATTGCTGCCTATATTCATTCCCGTCGCCACCCCTTCACACATGAAATGAAAAACCCCCTCCCCACATGCGCACGGGGTAGCGCTAGGAAAAGACAACAAAGGCCACTTTCGCTCACACTTCGTCTCTAGTTGTCATGTATAATGCACCGAAACACCAGCTCCCTTTCCACATCCAGGCCCCAGGGAAATTTCCATAGTTTACCCCAGACACTTCACATGCCCTGGATCAATCCAATGACAGAACGTCAACACCGGTATACCACATCGTTCCAATTCACTCTATCATTATTATACTTTGTTGCTCTCTCCCATGTTAGCGAGGTGATGCAAGGAAACAGAGGAAAGAATGGGCCAACCCATTCACACACACATGTATACACGTATACACACACATACATACATTTCAACGTATACATATATAAACATACACAGACATATACATATATACACATGTACATAATTCATACTTGCTACCTATATTCATTCCCGTCGCCACCCTGCCACACATGAAATGAAAACCTCCTCCCCCCGCATGCGTGCGAGGTAACGCTAGGAAAAGACAACAAAGGCCACATTCGTTTACACTCAGTCTCTAGCTGTCATGTATAATGCACCGAAACCACAGCTCCCTTTCCACATCCAGGCACCACAAAACTTTCCATGGTTTACCCCAGACACTTCACATGCCCTGGATCAATCCATTGACAGAATGTCGACCCCGGTATGCCACATCGTTCCAATTCGCTATTTCTTGCACTCCTTTCACCCTCCTGCGTGTTCAGGCCCCGATCGCTCAACATCTTTTTCACTCCAACTTTCAATCTCCAATATGGCTTCCCACTTCTCATGCCCTCCACATGTGACACATATATCCTGTTTGTCAATGTTTCCTCATTCATTCTCTCCATGTGACCAAACCATTTCAAAACACCTTCTTCTGCTTTCTCAACCAGACCATTTTTATTACCACACATCTCTCTTACCCTTTCATTACTTACTCAATCAAACCACCTCACACCACATATTGTCCTCAAACATCTCATTTCCAAAACATCCTCCCTCCTCGGCAACCATATAACATTGCTGAAACCATTATTCCTTCAAACATACCCATTTTTGCTTTCCGAGATATTGTTCTCGCCTTCCACACATTTTTCAATGCTCCCGGAACTTTCGCCCCTTCCCCCACCCTGTGACTCACTTCCGCATCCATGTTTCCATACGCTGCCAAATCCACTCCCAGATATCCACTCCCAGTTTTTCTCCATTCAAACTTACCTTCCAATTGACTTGTCCCTCAACCCTACTGTACCTAATAATCTTGCTCTAATTCACATTTACTCTCAGCGTTCTTCTTTCACAAATTTTACCAAACTCAGTCACCAGCTTCTGCAGTTTCTCACCAGAATCCGCCACCAGTGCTATATCATCAGCGAACAACAACTAACTCACTTCCCAAGCTCTATCATCCACAACAGACTAAATATTTGCCCCTCTCCCCAAAACTCTTGCATTCACCTCCCTAACAACCACATCCAAAAACAAATTAAACAACCATGGAGACAGCACGCACCCCTGTCGCAAACCAACATTCACTGAGAACCAATCACTTTCCTCCTACTCGTACACATGCCTTACATCCTCGATAAAAACTTTTCACTGCTTCTAGCAACTTTCCTTCCACACCATATATTCTCAATAGCTTCCACAGAGCATCTCTATCAAGTCTATCATATGCCTTCTCCAGATCCATAAATGCTACATACAAATCCATCTGTTTATCTAAGTATTTCTCACATACATTCTTCAAAGCAAACACCTTATCCACACATCCTCTACCATTTCTGAAACCACACTGCTCTTCCCCAGTCTGATGCTCTTTACATGCTTTCACCCTCTCAATCAAAACCCTCCCATATAACTTCCCAGGAATACTCCACAAACATATACTTCTTTAATTTGAGTACTCACCTTTATCCCATTTGCCTTTGTACGATGGCATTATGCATGCATTCCACCAATCCTCAGGCACCTCACCATGAGTCATACATACATTAAATATCCTCACCAATCAGTCAACAATACAGTCACCCCCTTTTTTAACAAATTCCACTGCAATACCATCCAAACTCGCTTTTCGGCTTTTCCGGCTTTCATCTTCCGCAAAGCTTCCACTACCTCTTCTCTGTTTACCAAATTATTCTCCCTAACCCTCTCACTTCACACACCACCTTTGACCAAAACATCCTATATCTGCCACTCTCATCGAACACATTCAACAAACCTTCAAAATACTCACTCAATCTCCTTCTCACATCACCACTACTTGTTATTACCTCCCCATTAGCCCCCTTCACCGATGTTCCCATTTGTTCTCATGTCTTACGCACTTTATTTACCTCCTTCCAAAACCTCTTTTTATTCTCCCTAAAATTTAATGATACTCTCTCACCCCAACTCTCATTTGACGTCTTTTTCACCTCTTGCACCTTTCTCTTGACCTCCTGCCTCTTTCTTTTATACATCTCCCAGTCATTTGCACTATTTTCCTGCAAAACCCGTCCAAATGCCTCTCTCTTCTCTTTCACCAACAATCTTACTTCTTCATCCCACCACTCACTACCCTTTCTAATCTACCCACTTCCCACGTTTCTCATGCCACAAGCATCTTTTGCGCAAGCCATCACTGCTTCCGTAAATACATCCCATTCCTCCCCCACTCCCCTTACGTCCTTTGTTCTCACTTTTTTCCACTCTACACTCAGTTTCTCCTGGTACTTCATCACACAAGTCTCCTTCCCAAGCGCACTTACTCTCACCACTGTCTTCACCCCAACAATCTCTCTTCTTTTCTGAAAACCTCTACAAATCTTCACCTTCGCCTCCACAAGATAATGATCAGACATCCCTCCAGTTGCACCTCTCAGCACATTAACATCCAAAAGTCTCTCTTTCACGTGCCTATCAATTAACACGTAATCGAATAATGCTCTCTGGCCATCTCTTCTACTTACATACGTATACTTATGTATATCTCGCTTTTTAAACCAGGGTTCCCAATCACCGGTCCTTTTTCAGCACACAAATCTACAGGTTCTTCACTATTTCCATTTACAACACTGAACATCCATGCACACCATGTACTCAACTGCCACATTACTCATCTTTGCATTCAAATCACCCATCACTATAACCCGGTCTCGTGCAACAAGACTACTAACACACTCACTCGCCTGCTTCCAAAACACTTGCCTCTCATGATCTTTCTCTCATGCCCAGGTGCATAGGCACTAATAATCACTTATCTCTCTCCATCCACTTTCAGTCTTACCTATATCAATCTTTAGTTTACTTTGTTGCACTCTATCACATACTCCCACCACTCCCGTTTCAGATTTAGTGCTACTCCTTCCCTTGCTCTTCTCCTCTCACCAACCCCGTGACTTTACTCCCAAAACACTCCCAAACCACTCTTCTCCTTTTCCCTTTACCACACATCTCTCTTACCCTTTCATTACTTACTCGATCAAACCACTTCACACCACCCATTATCCTCAAACATTTCATTTCCAACACATCCACTCTCCTCCACACAACCCTATCTACAGCCCATGACTTGCAATCATATAACATTATCGGAATCCTATTCCTTCAAACACACCCATCTTTGCTCACGGAGATAATGTTCTCACCTTCCACACATTCTTCAATGCACTCAGAAACTTCAGCCCCTCCCCTACCCTGTGACTCACTTCCGCTTCCGTGGTTCCATCCGCTGCTAAGTCCACTCCCAGATATCTAAAATACTTCACTTCCTCCAGTTTTTTCTCCATTCAAACTTACCTACCAATTAACTTTGACCCTACTGACCCTAATTACCTTTCTCTTATTCACATTTACTCTAAAATTTCTTCTTTCACACACTTAGTCACCAACTGCTGCAGTTTCTCAACCAAATCAGCCACCAGTGCTGTATCATCAGCGAACAACAACTAACTCATTTCCCAAGCCCTCTCATCCACAAGGGACTGCATACTTGCCCCTCTCTCCAAAACTCTTGCATTCACCTCTAAACCACCAAATCCATAAACAAATTAAACAGCCATGGAGATATCATGCACCCCTGCCGCAAACTGACTTTCACTGGGTACCAATCACTTTCCTCTCCCCCTACTCATACACATGCTTTACATCCTTGGTAAGAACATTTCACTGCTTCTAGTAACTTACCATCCACACCATATACTCTTAAAACATTCCACAAAGCATCTCTATCAACCCTATCATATCCATCTGTTTTTCTAAGTATTTCTCGCATACATCCTTCAAAGCCAACACCTGATCCACACATGCTCTACCACCTCTGAAACCACACTGCTCTTCCCCAATCTGATGCTCTGTACATGCCTTTGCCCTCTCAATCAATACCCTCCCATATAATTTGCCAAGAATACTCAACAAACTTATGCCTCTGTAATTTGAACACTCACCTTAATCCCATTTACCTTTGTACAATGGCACTATGCATGCATTCTGCCAACCCTCAGGCACTTTACCATGATCCATACATACATTGAATATCCTTACCAACCAATCAACAACACAATCACCCTCTATTTTGATAAATTCCTCTGCAATGCCATCCAAACCTGGCTCAGATTGGGATGTCTAAACGTGTGTGGATGTAACTAAGATGAGAAAAAAGGAGAGATAGGTAGTATGCTTGAGGAAAGCAACCTGGATATTTTGGCTTTGAGTGAAACGAAGCTCAATGGTAAAGGGGAACAGTGGTTTGGGAATGTCTTGAAGGTAAAGTCAGGGGTTGGTGAGAGGATAAGAGCAAAGGAAAGAGTAGCACTACTCCTGAAACAAGAGTTTTGGGAGTATGTGAAAGAATGTAAGAAGGTAAATTCTAGATTGATGTGGATAAAACTGAAAGTAGATGGAGAGGGATGGGTGATTATTTGTGGCTATACATCTGGTCATGAGAAGAAAGATCATGACAGGCAAGTGATTTGGAAGCAGCTGAGTGAATGAGTTAGCAGCAATGATGCACAAAACCACAAAACCGAGTTATATTGATGGGTGATTTGAATGCGGTGAGTAATGTGGCAGCTGAGGGTATAATTGGTGTACATGGGGGTGGTCAGTGTTGTAAATGGAAATGGTGAAGAGCTTGTGGATTTGTGTGCTGAAAAAGGACTGGTGAATGGGAATACCTTGTTTAAAAGAGAGATATACATAAATATACGTATGTGAGTAGGAGAGATGATCAGAGGGCGTTATTGGGTTACGTTTTAATTGAAATGTGTGTACAAGAGAGACTTTGGGATGTTAATGTGCTGAGAGGGGCAACAGAAGGGATGTCTGATCACTATCTTGTAAAGGCAAAGGTGAAGATTTGTAAGGGTTTTCAGAAAAGAAGATAGAATGTTGGGGAGAGGGATGTGGTGAGAGTAAGTGAGCTTGGAAAGGAGACTTGTGTGAGGATGTACCAGGAGAGACTGATTGTAGAATGGCAAAAGGTGAGCGCAAGTGATGTAAGGGGAGTGGGGGAGGAATGGGATGTATTTAAGGAAGCAGTGATGTCATGAGCAAAAGATGCACTGTGGTATGAGAAAGGTGGGAGGTGGGCAAATCAGAAAGGGTAGTGAGTGATGGGATGGAGAAGTAAGATTGTTATTGAAAGAGAAGAGAGAGGCATTTAGACGATTTTTGCAGGAGAGTAGCGCAAATGATTGGGAGATGTATAAAAGAAAGTGGCAAGAGGTCAAGAGAAAGGTGCAAAAGGTGAAAAAGAGGGTAAATGAGAGTTGGGGTGAGAGAGTATCATTAAATTCTAGGGAGAATAAAAGATGTTTTGGTAGGAGTTAAATAATGTATGTACATAAGACAAGAGAACAAATGAGAACGTCAGTGAAGGGGGCAAATGGGGAGGTAATAAAGAGTAGTGATGAAGTGATAAGGAGATAGAGTGAGTATATTGAACGTTTGTTGAATGTGCTTGGTGAGAGAGTGGCAGATATAGAGAGCTTTAGTCGGGGTCATGTGCAAAGTGAGAGAGTCAGGGAAATTGGTTTGGTAAACAGAGAGGAGGCAGTGAAAGCCTTGCAGAAGATGAAAGCCGGGAAGGCGACAAGTTTGGATGGTATTGCAGTGGAATTTATAAAAAAAAAAAGAATGGGTGACTGTGTTGTTGATTGGTTGGTAAGGATATTCAGTGCATGTATGGATCATAGTGAAGTGCCTGAGGATTGGCAGAATGCATGCATTGTGACATTTTACAAAAGCAAACGGGATAAAGTTGAAGGTTCAAATTCCAATACGTTTGTTGAGTATTCCAGGCTAATCATATGGGAGGGTACTGATTGAGAGGGTAAAGGCATGTACACAGCATCAGATTGGCTAAGAGCAGTGAGGTTTCCAAAGTAGTAGAGGATATGTGTATCAAGCCTTTTCTTTTTAAAATGTATATGAGAAATACTAGAAAAACTTAGCATACATGGATCTGGAAAATGCATATGATAGGGTTGATAGGGATGCTTTGTGGAAAGTCTTAAAAGTATATGGTTTGGAAAGTAACATGTTAGAAGCAGTGAAAAGTTTTTACCAAGCATGTACGGCATGTGTATGAGAATGAAGAGAGGAAAGTGATTGGTTCCCAGTAAATGTTGGTCTGCAGCAGGGGTGTGTGATGTCCTCATGGTTGTTAATTTGATTATGAATGGTGTGGTTAAGGAGATAAATGCAAGTTTTGGAAACAAGGTTGAGTATGCAGTATGCAGTATGAATATGTCATTGTGTATATACGTATATGTCTGTGAATGTATATGTATGTATACACTGAATTGCATAAGTATGAATCTGTGATGCTTTTTCATGTGGCAGGGTGGCGAGAGGAGTGGATCAAGGCATCAAGTATGAATATGTCATTGTGTTAATATATACAAGTCTATGTATGTATATGCATGTTTACGTTGAATTGCATAGGTATGTATATGTGCATGTGTAGGCGTTTATGTATATACATGTGTATGTGGGTGGGTCAGGCCATTCTTTCATCTGCTTCCTTGTGCTACCTCACCATACATCTATATATATATATATATATATATATATATATATATATATATATATATATATATATATATATATATATATATATATATATATATATATATATATATATTTATATATAATTTTTTTTTTTTGTCGCAGTCTCCCGCGTTTGCGAGGTAGCGCAAGGAAAAAGACGAAAGAAATGGCACAACCCACCCCCCTACACATGTATATACATACGTCCACACACGCAAATATACATACCTACACAGCTTTCCATGGTTTACCCCAGACGCTTCACATGCCTTGATTCAATCCACTGACAGCACGTCAACCCCGGTATACCACATCGATCCAATTCACTCTATTCCTTCCCTCCTTTCACCCTCCTGCATGTTCAGGCCCCGATCACTCAAAATCTTTTTCACTCCATCTTTCCACCTCCAATTTGGTCTCCCTCTTCTCCTCGTTCCCTCCACCTCCGACACATATATCCTCTTGGTCAATCTTTCCTCACTCATTCTCTCCATGTGCCCAAACCATTTCAAAACACCCTCCTCTGCTCTCTCAACCACGCTCTTTTTATTTCCACACATCCCTCTTACCCTCACGTTACTTACTCGATCAAACCACCTCACACCACACATTGTCCTCAAACATCTCATTTCCAGCACATCCATCCTCCTGCGCACAACTCTATCCATAGCCCACGCCTCGCAACCATACAACACCGTTGGAACCACTATTCCTTCAAACATACCCATTTTTGCTTTCCGAGATAATGCTCTCGACTTCCAACCATTCTTCAAGGCTCCCAGAATTTTCGCCCCCTCCCCCACCCTATGATCCACTTCCGCTTCCATGGTTCCATCCGCTGCCAGATCCACTCCCAGATATCTAAAACACTTTACTTCCTCCAGTTTTTCTCCATTCAAACTCACCTCCCAATTGACTTGACCCTCCACCCTACTGTACCTAATAACCTTGCTCTTATTCACATTTACTCTTAACTTTCTTCTTTCACACACTTTACCAAAACTCAGTCACCAGCTTCTGCAGTTTCTCACATGAATCAGCCACCAGCGCTGTATCATCAGCGAACAACAACTGACTCACTTCCCAAGCTCTCTCATCCCCAACAGACTTCATACTTGCCCCTCTTTCCAAAACTCTTGCATTCACCTCCCTAATAACAACCCCATCCATAAACAAATTAAACAACCATGGAGACATCACACACCCCTGCCGCAAACCTACATTCACTGAGAACCAATCACTTTCCTCTCTTCCTACACGTACACATGCCTTACATCCTCGATAAAAACTTTTCACTGCTTCTAACAACTTGCCTCCCACACCATATATTCTTAATACCTTCCACAGAGCATCTCTATCAACTCTATCATATGCCTTCTCCAGATCCATAAATGCTACATACAAATACATTTGCTTTTCTAGGTATTTCTCACATACATTCTTCAAAGCAAACATCTGATCCACACATCCTCTACCACTTCTGAAACCACACCGCTCTTCCCCAATCTGATACTCTGTACATGCCTTCACCCTCTCAATCAATACCCTCCCATATAATTTACCAGGAATACTCAACAAACTTATACCTCTGTAATTTCAGCACTCACTCTTATCCCCTTTGCCTTTGTACAATGGCACTATGCACGCATTCCGCCAATCCTCAGGCACCTCACCATGAGTCATACATACATTAAATAACCTTACCAACCAGTCAACAATACAGTCACCCCCTTTTTTAATAAATTCCACTGCAATACCATCCAAACCTGCTGCCTTGCCGGCTTTCATCTTCCGCAAAGCTTTTACTACCTCTTCTCTGTTTACCAAATTATTTTCCCTAACCCTCTCACTTTGTACACCACCTCGACCAAAACACCCTATATCTGCCACTCTATCATCAAACACATCCAACAAACCTTCAAAATACTCACTCCATCTCCTTCTCACATCACCACTACTTGATATCACCTCCCCATTTGCGCCCTTCACTGAAGTTCCCATTTGCTCCCTTGTCTTACGCACCTTATTTACCTCCTTCCAGAACATCTTTTTATTCTCCCTAAAATTTAATGATACTCTCTCACCCCAACTCTCATTTGCCCTCTTTTTCACCTCCTGCACCTTTCGTTTGACCTCCTGTCTCTTTCTTTTATACATCTCCCACTCAATTGCATTTTTTCCCTGCAAAAATCGTCCAAATGCCTCTCTCTTCTCTTTCACTAATAATCTTACTTCTTCATCCCACCACTCACTACCCTTTCTAATCAACTCACCTCCCACTCTTCTCATGCCACAAGCATCTTTTGCGCAATCCATTATTGATTCCCTAAATACATCCCATTCCTCCCCCACTCCCCTTACTTCCATTGTTCTCACCTTTTTCCATTCTGTACTCAGTCTCTCCTGGTACTTCCTCACACAAGTCTCCTTCCCAAGCTCAATTAATTTCACCATCCTCTTCACCCCAACATTCACTCTTCTTTTCTGAAAACCCATACAAATCTTCACCTTAGCCTCCACAAGATAATGATCAGACATCCCTCCAGTTGCACCTCTCAGCACATTAACATCCAAGAGTCTCTCTTTCGCGCGCCTGTCAATTAACACGTAATCCAATAACGCTCTCTGGCCATCTCTCCTACTTACATACGTATACTTATGTATATCTCGCTTTTTAATCCAGATATTCCCAATCACCAGTCCTTTTTCAGCACATAAATCTACAAGCTCTTCACCATTTCCATTTACAACACTGAACACCCCATGTATACCAATTATTCCCTCAACTGCCACATTAGTCACCTTTGCATTCAAATCACCCATCACTATAACCCGGTCTTGTGCATCAAAACCACTAACACACTCATTCAGCTGCTCCCAAAACACTTGCCTCTCATGATCTTTCTTCTCATGCCCACGTGCATATGCACCAATAATCACCCATCTCTCTCCATCAACTTTCAGTTTTACCCATATTAATCGAGAATTTACTTTCTTACATTCTATCACATACTCCCACAACTCCTGTTTCAGGAGTACTGCTATTCCTTCCCTTGCTCTTGTCCTCTCACTAACCCCTGACTTTACTCCCAAGACATTCCCAAACCACTCTTCCCCTTTACCCTTGAGCTTCGTTTCACTTAGAGCCAAAACATCCAGGTTCCTTTCCTCAAACATACTACCTATCTCTTCTTTTTTCACATCTTGGTTACATCCACACACATTTAGACACCCCAGTCTGAGCCTTCGAGGAGGATGAGCACTCCCCGCGTGACTCCTTCTTCTGTTTCCCATTTTAGAAAGTTAAAAATACAAGGAGGGGAGGATTTCTGGCCCCCCGCTCCCGTCCCCTCTAGTCGCCTTCTACGACACGCGAGGAATGCGTGGGAAGTATTCTTTCACCCCTATCCCCAGGGATAATATATATATATAAAGATATATATATATATATATATATATATATATATATATATATATACATATATATATATATATATATATATATATATATATATATATGTATATATATATATATATATATATATATATATATATATATATATATACATACACATACATACATACACATACATACATACACATACATACACACATACATACGCACATATACACACATACACACATACATATATATATACATATGAAAAATGTAAGAAATAATTTAGAAAACTGAAACTTCTAGTTTGAAATGAAATGAAAAATGAATGTCACATAATGGTTCAACCTCTGGCTATGGAAAAGGGAAAATGTATAATTTTTTATTTACACAAACGTCAATAGTAGTTTTCATCAAATTAACCACTGTATCATACTGCTTGGTCCACTTCTCTTATCATGAAACAGGAATATTGGCTTATGATGTTTCTCAATTGTCTTCATTACACAAAGTACAACCATATCTTGGATACATGAGGGTAGGTAATTGGTCATCCGCCATAATAAAGCCTTGACAAATATACCTATTTTAGCTTTCTGAGATAATGTTCTCTCTACACATTTTTCATTACTCCCAGCACCTTAGCCCTCTCCCCCACCCTATGACTCTCTACAGAATCCATGGTTCCATTCACTGGTGAGTCCAATCACAGATATCTAAAACACTTCACTTTCTCCAATTTTGCTTCGTTCAAATTCACATCCAAACTAACTTGTCCATCAAGCCTGCTGGACCTAATAACCTTGCTTTTATTCACATTTACTCTCAACATTGTCCTTTCACACACTTTTCCAAACTCAGTCACCAACTTCTGCAGTTTCTCACTCGAATCAGCCATCAGTGCTGTATCATTGGCAAACAACGATTGATTCACTTCTCAGGCCCTCTCAGCCCAACAGACTGCATACTCGCCCTCTTTCCAAAACTCTTGCATATACTTCCCTAACCACCCAATCCTTAAACAAATCAAACAACCATGGGGACACTACTCACCCCTGCCGTAGACCAATCTTCACTTGGAACCAATCTGTCTCCTCTCTTCCTACTCGTACACATGCCTTACACTCTCGATAAAAATTTCTCTACTTCTAACAGCTTACCTCTCACACCATACATGTTTGAGTTAAGGAACCAGGATGTTCTTGCTCTGAGTGAAATAAAGCTGAAGGGAAAAAGAGAGGGAGAATGGTTACGGAATGTCTTAGGGGAAAAGACAGGGGTTAGTGTAAGGGAAAAGCCAAAGAATGTGTAACACTACTTCTGAAATATGAGTTGTGGAGATGTGTGAAAAAGTGTAAGGAAGCGAGCTCCAGAAAGATGTGGTAAAAATTAAAGTGGATTACAAGAGATGGGTGATTGTTAGTGCTTAGGCACCTGATCACAAGAAAAAAGGAGGTGCGCATTTCGGAAGCAGCTGAAGAGTGTGTCAGCAGTCTTGATGCAAGAGACCGTGTATTAGTGATGGGAGATTTAAATACAAAAATTGGAAATTTGGCAGTTGGTGGTCTAGTCATGGGGCTTGTTACCAGTAAGGTGCATGAAAAGCCAATAGTGTATGGAGTCATAGCTAAAAAAGAACTAATGATTGAGAATACCTGGTTTAAAAGAGGGACATAGAAAAGTATATGCGGGTGAGCAGGGTAGGGGAGAAAGATTTCTACCTCTTTATTCCCTGCATGTTGTAGAAGGCAACTAAAGAGGGAAGGAGTGGGGGAAGCTGGGAACTCTCCTCTTCTTGTATTTCTAAAAGAAGAAACAGAAGGAGGAGCCAAGCAAGGAGTTCTCATCCTCCGCAAAGTCTCAGGCTGGGATGTCTAAATGTGTGTTGATATAACCAAGATGAGAAGAAAGGGGAGATATGTAGTATGTCTGAGGAAAGAAACCTGGATGTTCTGGCTCTGAGAAAAACAAAGCTCAAAGGTAAAGGGGAAGAATGATTTGGATATGTCTTGGAGTAAAATCAAGGGCTGGTGAGAGGAGTAGCATTACTCCTGAAGCAAGAGTTGTAGAAGTATGTGAAGGAGTGTAAGGAAAGGAATTCTGGTCAGGTGTGGGTAAAAACGAAAGAAGATGGCCATGAAAAGAAAGATTCTGAGAGGCAAGTATTTTGGGAGAGGCTGAGTGTGATTTGAATGTGAAGGTGAATGCATTAGCAATTGAGGATATAAATGGAGGGCATGGGGTATTCAGTATCATGAATGGAAATGGCAAACAAATAGTGAAGTTGTAAGCTGAAAAGGAACTGTGATTGGGAATACCTGGTTTAAAAAGGGGGATATACACAAGTATATGTATATAAGTAGGAAAAACAGTAAGTGGACATGATTGGCTTACACAGTAATTGATAAACACGTAAAAGAGAGACTTTTGGATGCAAGTGTGCTGAGAGGAGCAGCTGGTGGGACGTTTAAACAATATCTTGTGGAGGCTAAGGTGAAGATTTGTTGAGGTTTTTAGGAATAGAGGAAACATTATCAGTGAAAAGAAAGTGATGAAAGTAAGTGAGCTCGGAAAAGACTTGTGCAAAGAAATATCAAGAGTGGGTGAGGAATGAGAGATATTTAGTGAAGCTATGCTGGTATGTGCAAGAGATGAAAGAGGTATACAAAAGGTGAGAGGCAGGTAGATTAAAAAGGGTAAAGAGTGGTGGGATGAAGACGTTAAGTTGCTAGTGACAGAGAAAAGGGAGTCATTTGGGCAGTGCCTACAGAGAAGAAGTACAAATGATTGGGGGATGTGTAACAGAAAGTGGTAGGAGGTCAAGAGGAATGTGCAGGGGGTTGAGAAAGAGGGCAAATGAGAATTGGGATGAGCGAGTATAAGTAAACTTTAAGGAGAAAAAGATGTTTTGGAAGGAGATTAATAATGTGTGAAAGCTAAGGAAACAAATAGGAACATTGGTGAAGGGGCAAAAGGGAAAGTGGTAGCAGGTAGTGATGAAATGAGGGGGAAGCAGAGTGACTATTCTGAAGGAATACTAAATGTGCTTGACGATAGGGTGGAAGATATAGGTGTTTGTGTCAGGGTGGTACATGAAGCGAGATAGTCATGGAGAGTGGTGTAAAGAGGGGTGGTGAAAGTCTTACAAAGGACAAAATGTGGTAATGAGGCTAAAGTGGATGGTATTGCTGTTGAATTTATATAGAAAGGGGGTGTCTGTGTTAGTTTTTTATTTTTGTTTGGATCATGGGGATTTGCCTGAGGATTGGTGGAATGCATGTTTAATGCCAATGTACAAAGGCAAGGAGGATTTAGACAAGTGTTTAAAATACAGTGGTATATATTTCTTGAGTGTATCTGGCAAGCTGGATGGCAGGGTAGTAATTGAGAGAAAGAAGTAATGTACAGAGCATCAGACTGAGGAGGAAAAGTGTGGTTTCAGAATTGGTGGAGGATGTGTGGATCAGGTGTTTGCACTGAAGAATGTAAGAAATATCTAGAGAAACGGATGAATTTGTATGCTTTTATGTACCTGGAGAAAGCATGTGATAGGGTCTTAAGCATATGATAAGGCCTTAAGAATATATGGTATGGGAAAAAAGCTGCTAGAAGCAGTGAGAAGTTTTATCATGGGTGTAAGGTATGTGTAAGAGAAGAAAGACAGGGCAGTGAATGGTTCCATATAAAAGTAGGTCTGTGGTAGGGGTGTGTGATGTCACCATGGATTTGTTTATAGATGGGAAGGTGAGGGAGGTAAATGCGAGAGTCTAGCAGAAAGGGGTGGGTATTCAGCCTTACGGGTTAAGATGGCCTTGGAAGTGAGTCAGTTGTTGTTTGCTGATGATACAGCACTGGTGGCAGATTCAAGTGTTTAAACAGCAAAAGGAGGCAACTGAGTTTGAAAAGGTGTATGAAAAGAGGAAGGTGGAGTAAATGTGAATAAGATCAAGGTTATTTGGTTAGCAAAATTGAGGGACAGGTTAGTTGGGGTATGAGTTTGAATGGAGAAAAATTGGTGGAAGTGAAGTGCTATATGATGAATGAAAGGGGGAAGGTTCTAGATGCACTGAAGAATATATGGAAAAAGAGATCATTATCTGGTAGGTCAAAAACGGGTATGTTTGAAGGTATAGTGATCCCATCATTATTATATAGATGCAAGGCATGGGATATAGATAAAACTGTGCAAGGGGGGGTGAGTGAGTTGAAAAGGAAATATATAAGGACAAGATGTGGTGTGAGGAGGTTTGATTAGGTAAAGAAAGGGTAAGAGTGAGGTGTGGTAATAAAAATAGTGTGGCTGAGAGAGCTGAAATGGGTGTGCTTAAATGATTTGGACATATAGAAAGGATGATTGAGGATACGTTGACTAAGATGATATACGTGTCAGAAGTGGAGTGAACAAGGAAAACAGGGAGACCAAATTAAAGATGGAATGATAAGGTGAAAAAAGTTTTGAGCAATCAGTGCTTGAACATGGAGGAGGGTGAGAGGCATGCACATGGGAGAGTGCAATGGAACAATGTGATATACAGTGGTTGATGTGCTGTAGCTGTGGTTTCAGTGCATTACACATGACAGCTAGAAAATGGATGTGAGCAGATGTAGCCTTTCCTCATCTGTTCCTTGTGTTACCTCACTAATGTCGTTAATGGCAATCAAGTAAGAAAAAGAAAAAAGAAAAATAATCATACAGGGTGAGTAGCAAAGATGGTATGCAAGCATTATTGGAATATGTATTAATTGACAGGCATGCAAAAAACTCTTGGATGTGAATGTGCTGGTGGGACGCCTGATCATTACCAAGTGGAGGTGAGCATGAAGACTTGTGGAGGTTTTCAGGAATGACAAAATTATAAAGGTGAGATGAGGGTGGTGAAATCAAATGAGCTCAGAAAAGTCATGTCAAGAAATGCCATGATTAAGTGCAGAATCACAAAAAGTGAGAGTAACAAAACTAGAGAAGCAGTGCTAACATGCACGACAGATGTGTGTGGCATGTAGAAGGGGGTGGGCACCCGTGAAAATGTGGCGAGTAGTGAGGTGAGGAGGTAAAGCTGCTAGAGAAAGAGAGATGTATGAGCATGGAGTGCCAGTGATATGGAAATGTACAAGAGAGAGAGCAGTTGGATCTCAAAAGTAAGGTGCAGGGGCTAAAAAAGTGAGCAAATGAGAGATGTGGTAAGCAAGTATCAGCAAACTTCAGGGAGAATAAGATGATGTTTTGGATGGAGGTTGATAATGTGAGAAAAACGAGAACACATAGGAATATTGGTGAAGGTGGTAAGTGGGGATGTGGCAACAGGTAACGTAAAGGTAAAATGCAGTTCTATGAAGGTTTGTTGAACGTATTTGACCAGTGAGTGGCAGATGTAGGGTATTTCTGTAGGGAAGTATGTGAAGTGAGAAAGTCATGACAAGTCGTTTGAAGATAGAGGATATGGTGAAAGAAATGCAGATGATGAAATGTGGCAAGGCAGCTGGAGTGGATGGTACTGTGGTTAAATTTCTTAAAAAAGGGGATGACTACATTGTTCATTGGTTAGTCAGAATTTTCAGTTAATGTATTGATCATTGGGATGTGCCAGATGATTACCGGAATGCATTTATATTACCACTGTATAAAGGTTAGGGGTACAGAGGTATAAGTTATATGCAGGAATGAATTTGTTTTCAGGGGTGGTAGAGGATATTTGGATCATGTGTTTGCTTCGAAAAATGTGTGCAAGAAGTACTTAGATAAACAGCAGCTATGTGTAGAAAGATTTATGGATCTAGAGAAAGCATATGTGAGGGTTGATAGAGATGATTTGCGGAAAGTGTAACAAATATATGGTTTATCATTATTGCGTTAGCGAGGTAGCGCAAGGAAACAGACGAAAGAATGGCCCAACCCACCCACATACACATGTATATACATAAACACCCACACACACACACACACATATACATACCCATACATTTCAACGTATACATACATATACATACACAGACATATACATTATACACATGTATATATTCATACTTGCTGCCTTCATCCATCCCGTCAACACCCCGCCAAGCAAGCTCGAGGTAGCGCTAGGAAAAGACAACAAAGGCCACATTCGTTCACATTCAGTCTCTAGCTGTTCACATTCAGTCTCTAGCTGCACCGAAACCACAGCTCCCTTTCCACATCAAGGCCCCAGAAAACTTTCCATGATTTATCCCAGACGCTTCATATGCCCTAGTTAAATCCACTGACAGCACATCAACCCTGGTATACCACATCGTTCCAATTCACTCTATTCCTTGCACACCTTTCACCCTCCTGTATGTTCAGGCTCCGATCGCTCGAAATCTTTTTTCACTCCATCCTTTCACGTCCAATTTGGTCTTCCACTTCTCCTCGTTCCCTCCACCTCTGACACATATATCCTCTTGGTCAATTTTTCCTCACTCATTCTCTCCATGTGGCCAAACCATTTCAATACACCCTCTTCTGCTCTCTCAACCAAACTCTTTTATTACCACATATCTCTCTTACCCTTTCGTTACTTACTCGATCAAACCACCTCACACCACATATTATCCTCAAACATCTCACTTCCAACACGTCCATCCTCCTCTGCACAACTCTACCTATAGCCCATGCCTCGCAACCATATAAAATTGTTGGATCCACTAATCCTTCAAACATATCCATTTTTGCTCACCAAGATAACATATTCGCCTTCCACACATTCTTCAACACTCCCAAAACCTTCACCCCTTCCCCCACCCTGTGACTCAATTCCACTTCTATGGTTCCACCACTGCTAAATTCACTCCCAGATATCTAAAACACTTCACTTCCTCCAGTTTTTCTCCATTCGAACTCGCCTCCCAATTAACTTGTCCTTCAACCCTACCGAACCTAATTTCCTTGCTCTTATACACATTTACTCCCAGCTTTCTTCTTTCACACACATTACCAAACTCATTTACCAAATCAGCCACAAGCGTTGTATCATAAGCGAACAACAATTGACTCACTTCCTAAGCCCTCTCATCCACGACAGACTGCATACTTGCCCCTCTCTCCAAAACTCTTGCATTCAACCTCCTAACAACCCCATCCATAAACAAATTAAACAACCAAGAAGATATCACACGCCCCTGGGAACCAATCAATTTCCCCTTTTCCTACTCCTTTTCCTATCGTACACATGCCTTACATCCTTGATAAAAACTTTTCACTGTCTCTAGCAACTTGCCTCCCACACCATATACTCTTAATACCTTCCACAGAGCATCTCTATCAACTCTATCATATGTCTTCTCTAGATCCATAAATGCTATATACAAATCCATATGTTTTTCTAAGTATTTCTCACATACATTCTTCAAAGTAAACACCTGATCCACCCATCCTCTACCACTTCTGAAACCACACTGCTCTTCATCAATCTGATGCTCTGTACATGCCTTCACCCTCTCAATCAATACCCTCCCATATGATTTCCCAGAAATACTCAAGTTATACCTCTGTAATTTGAACACTCACCTTTATCCCCTTTACCTTTGTACAATGGCATTATGCATGCATTCTGCCAATCCTTAGGCACTTCACCATGAGCCATACATACACTGAATATCCATACCAACCAGTCAACAACACAGTCACCCACTTTTTAATAAATTCCACTGCAATACTATCCAAACCTAATGCTTTGCCGGCTTTCATCTTCCACAAAGCTTTTACTACTTCTTCTCTGTTTACCAAATCATTCTGCCTGACCCCTCTCACTTCGCACACCACCTTGACGAAAACACTCTATATCTGCCACTCTATCATCTAACACATTCAACAAACCTTCAAAATACTTACTCCATCTCCTTCTCACGTCACCACCACTTGTTATTATCTCCCCATTAGCCCCCTTCACCAATGTTCCCATTTGTTCTCTTATCTTACGCACTTTATTTACCTCCTTCCAAAACATCTTTTTATTCTCCCTAAAATCTAACGATACTCTCTCACCCCAACTCTCATTTGCCCTCTTTTTCACCTCTTGCAAGTTTCTCTTGACCTCCTGCCTCTTTCTTTTATACATCTCCCACTCATTTGCATTATTTCCCTGCAAAAATCATCCAAATGAATCTCTCTTGTCTTTGACTAATAATGTTACTTCTTCATCTCACCACTCACTACCCTTTCTAATCTGCCCACCTCCCACGCTTCTCATGCCACGAGCATCTTTCGTGCAAGCCACCACTGCTTCCCTAAATACATCCCATTCATCCCCCACTCCCCTTACGTCCTATTCTCTCACCTTTTTCCATTCTACACTCAGTCTCTCCTGGTACTTCCTCACACAAGTCTCCTTCCCAAGCTCACTTACTCTCATCACTCTCTTCACCCTAACATTCTCTCTTCTTTTCTGAAAACCTCTACAAATCTTCACCTTTGCTTCCACGAGATAATGATCAGACATCCCTCCAGTTGCACCTCTCAGCACATTAACATCTAAAAGTCTCTCTTTCACGCGCCTATCAATTAACACGTAATCCAATAACGCTCTCTGGTCATCTCTCCTACTTACATACGTATACTTATGTATATCTCTCATTTTAAACCAGATATTCCCAATCACCCATCCTTTTACAGCACACAAATCTACAAGCTCTTCACCATTTCCATTTACAACGCTGAACACCCCATGTACACCAATTATTCCCTCAACTGCCACATTACTCACCTTTGCATTTAAATCACCCATCACTATAACCCAGTCTAGTGCATCAAAACTGGTAACACACTGACTCAGCTGCTCCCAAAACACTTGCCTCTCATGATCTTTCTTCTCATGCCCAGGTGCATAAGCACCAATAATAACCCATCTCTCTCCACTTTCAGTTCTACCCATATCAATCTAGAGTTTACTTTTTACACTCTATCACATACTCCCACAACTCCTGTTTCTGGAGTAGTACTACTCCTTACCTTGCTCTTGTCCTCTCACTAACCCCTGACTTTACTCCCAAAACATTCCCAAACCACTCTTCCCCTTTACCCTTGAGCTTTGTTTCACTCAGAGTCAAAACATCCAGGTTCCTTCCTTCAAACACACTACCTATCATTCCTTTTTTCTCATCTTGGTTACATCCATACTTATTTAAACACCCCAATTTGAGCCTTCGAGGAGGATGAGCACTCCCTGCTTGACTCCTTTTGTTTCCCCTTTTAGGAAATTAAAATTCAAGGAGGGGAAGGTTTCTAGCCCCCGCTCCCGTCCCCTTTAGTCGCCTTCTATGACACGTGGGGAATGCATGTAAAGTATTCTTTCTCCCCAATCCCCAGCGATAGGTGAGATTTTTCCTTGGAAAAATTCATGCTGTAATGGAAGTCAGCTTTTGACAGACCCCATCCCCAAATTATTCTCATAGAACACACACAGTATGTATGGCAACATATTCCTCCATAATCTTTTACTACACAAGGGCCTTGCATATACATAATTTCAACCTTTGGACCCCTTTTATGGCGTTCCTGTAGCTGCAAGTCTATGCTCCATGTGGGAGCAGGGTAAAGTGTTCTAACTTGTTTCATCTTTAACCTTATAGAAAAGCCTTCTCCATGAATTCACATGATTTGGTAACAAGCCTGAAAATATAACTGATGATTTGTGCCTGATTACTATGATTAGTAACACTACTTGGATTTTCAAAAATTCAAATGAATAGTTACTATATAAATATATATGTAACTCCAATGCATCAAAAATTAAACAGATAAAATTTAATTATGAGATTATAAAAGAGCATCAGATAATAAAGACAAACAATCATAACAATCCCAATCTTGCTCAACTCTCTTTTCTTATAACTTGTATATTATGTATAAAAGTATATCATCCACCATATACAGACCTACAATAAACTGAGTCAAATCATATTCTTTTTCTAAAATCCTCAAAACTGTGGAACGCTTTGTACGTCAGGTAAACCATTCGGTGAATCCTTCCAAATTCTCATAAGTAATAAATCCCCTTACAAACATAAGTTCTGAATGGCAAGTATTTCTATGAAAGGAACTTTGCATAACTTTTGCAACTATTATCATTATCATTATTTTGCTTTGTCGCTGTCTCCCACGTTAGCGAGGTAGCGCAAGGAAACAGACGAAATAATAGCCCAACCCATCCACATACACATGTATATACATACACATCCAAACACGCAAATATACATACCTATACATCTCAACGTATACATATATATACACACACAGACATATACGTATATACACATGCACATAATTCATACTGTCTGCCTTTATTCATTCCCATCGCCAGCCCGCCACACCTGAAATAACCACCCCCTCCGCCCAAATGTGCGCGGGGTAACGCTAGGAAAAAACAACAAAGGCCACTTTCGTTCACATTCAGACTCTAGCTATCACGTAATAATGCACCGAAATCACAGCTCCCTTTCCACATCCAGGCCCCACAGAACTTTCCATGGTTTACCCGACGGGTCATATGCCCTGGTTCAATCCATTGAAAGCACGTTGACCCCGGTATACACATCGTTCCAATTCACTCTTTTCCTTGCACGCCTTTCACCCTCCTGCATGTTCAGGCCCCAATCACTCAAAAACTTTTTCACTCCATCTTTCCACCTCCAATGGGGTCTCCCACTTCTCCTCGTTCCTCTGACACATATATCCTCTTGGTCAATCTTTCCTCACTCATTCTCTCCATGTGACCAAAACATTTCAAAACACCCTCTTCTGCTCTCTCAACCACACTCTTTTTATTACCTCACGTCTCTCTTACCCTATTATTACTTACTCGATCAAACTACCTCGCACCACATATTGTCCTCAAACATCTCATTTCCAGCACATCCACCCTCCTCCGCACATCTCTATCCATAGCCCACGCCTCGCAACCATATAACATTCTTGGAACCATTATTCATTCAAACATGCCCATTTTTGCTCCATGAAAAAGTTCTCGACTTCCACACATTTTTCAACACTCCCAGAACTTTCGCCCCCTCCCCCAACCTATGATTCACTTCCGTTCCATAGTTCCATCCGCTGCCAAATCCACTCCCAGATATCTAAAACACTTCACTTCCCCAATTTTTCTCCATACAAACTTACCTCCCAATTGACTTGTCCCTCAACCCTATTGTACCTAATGACCTTGCTCTTATTCACATTTACTCTTAACTTTCTTCTTTCACACACTTTACCAAACTCAGTCACCAGCTTCTGCAGTTTCTCACATGAATCAGCCACCAGCGCTGTATCATCAGCGAACAACAACTGACTCACTTCCCAAGCTCTCTCATCCACAACAGGCTGCATACTTACACCTCTTTCCAAAACTCTTGCATTCACCTCCCTAACAACCCCATCCATAAACAAATTAAACAACCATGGAGAAATCACACACCCCTACCGCAAAGCTACATTCACTGAGAACCAATCACTTTCCTCTCTTCCTACACGTACACATGCCTTACATCCTCGATAAAAACTTTTCACTGCTTCTAACAACTTGCCTCCCACACCATGTATTCTTAATACCTTCCACAGAGCATCTCTATCAACTCTATCATAGGCCTTCTCCAGATCCATATATGCTATATACAAATCCATTTGCTTTTCTAAGTATTTCTCGCATACATTCTTCAAAGCAAACACCTAATCCATACATCCTTTACCACTTCTGAAACCACACTGCTATTCCCCAATCTGATGCTCTGTACATGCCTTCACCCTCTCACTCAATACCCTCCCATATAATTTCCCGGGAATACTCAACAAACTTATACCTCTGTAATTTGAGCACTCAGTTTTATCCCCTTTGCCTTTGTACAATGGCACAATACAAGCATTTCGCCAATCCTCAGGCACCTCACCATGACTCATTATTATACTTTGTCGCTGTCTCCCGCGTTTGCGAGGTAGCGCAAGGAAACAGACGAAAGAAATGGCCCCCCCCCCCCCCCGCCATACACATGTATATACATACGTCCACACACGCAAATGTACATACCTACACAGTTTTCCATGGTTTACCCCAGACGCTTCACATGCCCTGCTTCAATCCACTGACAGCACGTCAACCCCGGTATACCACATCGCTCCAATTCACTCTATTCCTTGCCCTCCTTTCACCCTCCTGCATGTTCAGGCCCCGATCACACAAAATCTTTTTCACTCCATCTTTCCACCTCCAATTTGGTCTCCCTCTTCTCCTTGTTCCCTCCACCTCCGACACATATATCCTCTTGGTCAATCTTTCCTCACTCATCCTCTCCATGTGCCCAAACCACTTCAAAACACCCTCTTCTGCTCTCTCAACCACGCTCTTTTTATTTCCACACATCTCTCTTACCCTTACGTTACTCACTCGATCAAACCACCTCACACCACACATTGTCCTCAAACATCTCATTTCCAGCACATCCATCCTCCTGCGCACAACTCTATCCATAGCCCACGCCTTGCAACCATACAACATTGTTGGAACCACTATTCCTTCAAACATACCCATTTTTGCTTTCCGAGATAATGTTCTCGACTTCCACACATTCTTCAAGGCACCCAGGATTTTGGCCCCCTTCCCCACCCTATGATCCACTTCCGCTTCCATGGTTCCATCCGCTGCCAGATCCACTCCCATATATCTAAAACACTTCACTTCCTCCAGTTTTTCTCCATTCAAACTCACATCCCAATTGACTTGACCCTCAACCCTACTGTACCTAATAACCTTGCTCTTATTCACATTTACTCTTAACTTTCTTCTTCCACACACTTTTCCAAACTCAGTCACCAGCTTCTGCAGTTTCTCACATGAATCAGCCACCAGCGCTGTATCATCAGCGAACAACAACTGACTCACTTCCCAAGCTCTCTCATCCCCAACAGACTTCATACTTGCCCCTCTTTCCAAAACTCTTGCATTTACCTCCCTAACAACCCCATCCATAAACAAATTAAACAACCATGGAGACATCACACACCCCTGCCGCAAACCTACATTCCCTGAGAACCAATCACTTTCCTCTTCCTACACGTACACATGCCTTACATCCTCGATAAAAACTTTTCACTGCTTCTAACAACTTTCCTCCCACACCATATATTCTTAATACCTTCCACAGAGCATCTCTATCAACTCTATCATATGCCTTCTCCAAATCCATAAATGCTACATACAAATCCATTTGCTCTTCTAAGTATTTCTCACATACATTCTTCAAAGCAAACACCTGATCCACACATCCTCTACCACTTCTGAAACCACACTGCTCTTCCCCAATCTGATGCTCTGTACATGCCTTCACCCTCTCAATCAATACCCTCCCATATAATTTACCAGGAATACTCAACAAACTTATACCTCTGTAATTTGAGCACTCACTCTTATCCCCTTTGCCTTTGTACAATGGCACTATGCACGCATTCCGCCAATCCTCAGGCACCTCACCATGAGTCATACATACATTAAATAACCTTACCAACCAGTCAACAATACAGTCACCCCCTTTTTTAATAAATTCCACTGCAATACCATCCAAACCTGCTGCCTTGCCGGCTTTCATCTTCCGCAAAGCTTTCACTACCTCTTCTCTGTTTACCAAATCATTTTCCCTAACCCTCTCACTTTGCACACCACCTCGACCAAAACACCCTATATCTGCCACTCTATCATCAAACACATTCAACAAACCTTCAAAATACTCACTCCATCTCCTTCTCACATCACCACTACTTGTTATCACCTCCCCACTTGCGCCCTTCACCGAAGTTCCCATTTGCTCCCTTGTCTTACGCACTTTATTTACCTCCTTCCAGAACATCTTTTTATTCTCCCTAAAATTTAATGATACTCTCTCACCCCAACTCTCATTTGCCCTTTTTTTCACCTCTTGCACCTTTCTATTGACCTCCTGTCTCTTTCTTTTATACATCTCCCACTCAATTGCATTTTTTCCCTGCAAAAATCGTCCAAATGCCTCTCTCTTCTCTTTCACTAATACTCTTACTTCTTCATCCCACCACTCACTACCCTTTCTAATCAACCCACCTCCCACTCTTCTCATGCCACAAGCATCTTTTGCGCAATCCATCACTGATTCCCTAAATACATCCCATTCCTCCCCCACTCCCCTTACTTCCATTGTTCTCACCTTTTTCCATTCTGTACTCAGTCTCTCCTGGTACTTCCTCACACAGGTCTCCTTCTCAAGCTCACTTACTCTCACCACCCTCTTCACCCCAACATTCACTCTTCTTTTCTGAAAACCCATACAAATCTTCACCTTAGCCTCCACAAGATAATGATCAGACATCCCTCCAGTTGCACTTCTCAGCACATTAACATCCAAAAGTCTCTCTTTCGCACGCCTGTCAATTAACACGTAATCCAATAACGCTCTCTGGCCATCTCTCCTACTTACATAAGTATACTTATGTATATCTCGCTTTTTAAACCAGGTATTCCCAATCATCAGTCCTTTTTCAGCACATAAATCTACAAGCTCTTCACCATTTCCATTTACAACACCGAACACCCCATGTATACCAATCATTCCCTCAACTGCCACATTACTCACCTTTGCATTCAAATCACCCATCACTATGACCCGGTCTCGTGCATCAAAACCACTAACACACTCATTCAGCTGCTCCCAAAACACTTGCCTCTCTTGATCTTTCTTCTCATGCCCAGGTGCATATGCACCAATAACCATGACTCATACATACATTAAATAACCTTACCAACCAGTCAACAATACAGTCACCCACTTTTTTAATGAATTCCACTGCAATACCACTGCAATTCCACTGCATCCAAAACCTCTGTCTTGATGGCTTTCATCAAGACTCATACATACATTAAATAACCTTACCAACCAGCCAACAATACAGTCACCCACTTTTTTAATGAATTCCACTGCAATACCACTGCAATTCCACTGCATCCAAAACCTCTGTCTTGATGGCTTTCATCTTCCGCAAACCTTTTACTACCTATTCTCTGTTTACCAAATCATTTTCTCCAACCCTCTCACTTTGCACACCACCTCGACCAAATCACCCTATATATGCCACTCTATCATCAAACACATTCAACAAACCTTCAAAATACTCACTCCATCTCCTTCTCACATCACCACTACTTGTTATCACCTCCCCATTGGCCCCCTTCACTGAAGTTCCCATTTGTTCCCTTGTCTTACGCACTTTATTTACCTCCTTCCAAAACATCTTTTATTCTCCCTAAAATTTAATGATACTTTCTCACCCCAACTCTCATTTGCCCTCTTTTTCACCTCTTGCACCTTTTTCTTGACCTCCTGTCTTTCTTTTATATATCTCATACTCATTTGCATTATTTCCCTGCAAAAATCGTCCAAATGCCTCTCTTTTCTCTTTCACTAATAATCTTACTTCTTCATCCCACCACTCACTACCCTTTTAATCTGCCCACCTCCAACGCTTCTCATGCCACAAGCATCTTTTGCGCAAGCCATCACTGCTTCCCTAAATACATCCCATTCCTCCCCCACTCCCCTTACCTCCTTTGTTCTCACCTTTTTCCATTCTGTGCTCAGTCTCTCCTGGTACTTCCTCACACAAGTCTCCTTCCCAAGCTCAATTACTCTCACCGCTCTTTTCACCCCAACATTCTCTCTTCTTCTCTGAAAGCCCCTACAAACCTTCACCTTAGCCTCCACAAGATAATGATCAGACATCCCTCCAGTTGCACCTCTCAGCACATTAACATCCAAAAGTCTCTCTTTCGCGCGCCTATCAATTAACACGTAATACAATAACGCTCTCTGGCCATCTCTCCTACTTACATACGTATACTTATGTATATCTCGCTTTCTAAACCAGGTATTCCCAATCATAAGTCCTTTTTCAGCACATAAATCTACAAGCTCTTCACCATTTCCATTTACTACACTGAACACCCCATGTACACCAATTATTCCCTCGACTTCCACATTACTCACCTTTGCATTCAAATCACCCATCACTATAACCCGGTCTCGTGTATCAAAACTACTAACACACTCACTCAGCTGCTCCCAAAACAATTGCCTCTCATGATTTTTCTTCTCATGCCCAGGTGCATATGCACCAATAACCACCCATCTCTCTCCATCCACTCTCAGTTTTACCCATATCAATCTAGAGTCTACTTTCTTACACTCTATCACACACTCCCACCACTCCTGTTTCAGGAGTAGTGCTACACCTTCCCTTGCTCTTGTCCTCTCACTAACCCCGGACTTTACTCCCAAGACATTCCCAAACCACTCTTCCCCTTTACCCTTGAGCTTCTTTTCACTCAGAGCCAAAACATCCAGGTTCCTTTCCTCAAACATACTACCTATCTCTCCTTTTTTCTCATCCTGGTTACATCCACACACATTTAGATACCCCAATCTAAGCCTCAGAGGAGGATGAGCACTCCCCGCGTGACTCCTTCTTCTGTTTCCTTTTTTAGAAAGTTAAAATACAAGGAGGGGAGGGTTTCCAGCCCCCCGCTCCCGTCCCCTTTCGGAGCCTTCTGCGACACCTGAGGAATGCGTGGGAATTATTCTACAATGACTATAATGACTAAAACATGCTCAATATATATATATATATATATATATATATATATATATATATATATATATATATATATATATATATTTATTATACTTTGTCGCTGTCTCCCGCGTTAGCGAGGTAGCACAAGGAAACAGACGAAAGGATGGCCCAACCCACCCACATACGCATGTATATGCATACACGTCCACACACGCACATATACATACCTATACATTTCAACATATATATACATATCCATACATAGACATATACATATATACACATGTACATAATTCATACTTCCTGCCCTTATTCATTCCCTTCGCCATCCCGCCACACATGAAATGATATCCCCTCCCCAAGGATGCGAGCAAAGTAGTGCTGGGAAAAGACAACAAAGGCCACATTCGTTCACACTTGGTCACTAGTTATCATGTATAATGCACCGAAACCACAAGCATCTTTTACGCAAGCCATCACTGCTTCCCTAAATACACCCCATTCCTCCCCCACTTCCCTTACCTCCTTTCTCACTTTTTTCCATTCTGTACTCAGTCTCTCCTAGTACTTCCTCACACAAGTCTCCTTCCCTAGCTCACTTACCCCCACCACTCTCTTTACCCCAACATTCTCTCTTCTTTTCTGAAAACCTCTACAAATCTTCACCTTCGCCTCCACAAGATAATGATCAGGCATCCCTCCAGTTGCACCTCTCAGAACATTAACATCCAAAAGTCTCTCTTTCACACACTTATCAATTAACTTATAATCCAAAAACACTCTGTGGCCATCTCTCCTACTTACATACGTATACTTATATATATCTCTCTTTTTATACCAGGTATTCTCAATCACCAGTCCTTTTTCGGCGCACAAATCTACAAGCTCTTCACCATTTCCATTTACAACACTCAACACCCCATGTACACCAATTATTCCCTCAACTGCCACATTACCCACCTTTCCATTCAAATCACTATAACCCGGTCTCGTGCATCAAAACTACTAACACACTCACTCAGCTGCTCCCAAAAGACTTGCTCTCATCTTTCTTCTCATGCCCAAGTGCATATGCACAAATAATCACCCATCTCTCTCCATCAACTTTCAGTTTTACCTATATCAATCTGGAGTTTACTTTCTTACACTCAATCACATACTCCAACCACTACTGTTTCAGGAGTAGTGCTACTCCTTCCCTTGCTCTTGTCCTCTCACCAACCCCTGACTTTACTCCCCAGACATTCCCAAACCACTCTTCCCCTTTACCCTTGAGCTTCGTTTCACTCAGAGCCAGAACATCCAATTTCCTTTCCTCAAACATACTACCTATCTCTACTTTTTTCTCATCTTGGTTTCATCCACACACATTTAGACACCCCAATCTGATCCTTCGAGGAGGGTGAGCACTCCCTGCGTGACTTCTACTGTTTCCCCATTTAGAAAGTTAAAATATATATATTCTTTCTTTCTTTCATACTATTCGCCATTTCCCGCATTAGCGAGGTTGCGTTAAGAATAGAGGACTGGACCTTTGAGGGAATATCCTCACCTGGCCCCCTTCTCTGTCCCCTCTTTTGGGAAATTAAAAAAAAAAACGAGAGGGGAGGATTTCCAGCCCCCCGCTCCCTTCCCTTTTAGTCGCCTTCTACGACACGCAGGGAATACGTGGGAAGTATTCTTTCTCCCCTATCCCCAGGGATAAAAAAAAAATATATATACATATATATATATACATATATATATCTTAAGATGAAAGCTGGCAAGGCAGCGGGTTTGGATGGTATTGCAGTGGAATTTATTAAAAAAGGGGGTGACTGTATTGTTGACTGGTTGGTAACGTTATTTCATGTATGTATGACTCATGGTGAGGTGCCTGAGGATTGGCAGAATGTGCCATTGTACAAAGGCAAAGGGGATAAAAGTAAGTGTTCAAATTACAAAGGTGTAAGTTTGTTGAGTATTCCTGGGAAATTAATGCGAGGTTATTGATTGAGAGGGTGAAGGCATGTACAGAGAATCAGATTGGGGAAGAGCAGTGTGGTTTCAGAAGTGGCAGAGGACGTGCGGATCAGGTGTTTGCTTTGAAAAATGTATGTGAGAAATACTTAGATAAGCAAATGGATTTGTATGTAGCATTTATGGATCTGGAGAAGGCATATGACAGAGTTGATAGAGATGGTCTGTGGAGGGTATTAAGAATATATGGTGTGGGAAGCAAGTTGTTAGAAGCAGTGAAAAGTTTTTATCGAGGATGTAAGTCATGTGTACGAGTAGGAAGAGAGGAAAGTGATTGGTTCTCAGTGAATGTAGCTTTGCGGCAGGGGTGTGTGATGTCTCCATGGTTGTTTAATTTGTTTATGGATGGGGTTGTTAGGGAGGTGAACGCAAGAGTTTTGGAAAGAGGGGCAAGTATGCATTCTGTTGTGGATGAGAGAGCTTGGGAAGTGAGTCAGTTGTTGTTCGCTAATGATACAGCGCTGGTGGCTGATTCGTGTGAGAAACTGCAGAAGCTGGTAACTGAGTTTGGTAAAGTGTGTGAAAGAAGGAAGCCGAGAGTAAATGTGTATAGGGGCAAGGTTACTAGGTACAGTAGGGTTGAGGGACAAGTCAATTGGGAGGTAAGTTTGAATGGAGAAAAAGTGGAGAAAGTGAAGTGTTTTAGATATCTGGGAGTGGATTTGGCAGCAGATGGAACCATAGAAGCGGAAGTGGATCATAGGGTGGGGTTGGGGGCCGAAAATTCTGGGAGCCTTGAAGAATGTGTGGAAGTCAAGAACATTATCTCGGAAAGCAAAAATGGGTATGTTTGAAGGAATAGTGGTTCCAACAATGTTGTATGGTTGCGAGGCATGGGCTATGGATAGAGTTGTGCGCAGGAGAATGGATGTGCTGGAAATGAATGTTTGAGGACAATGTGTGGTGTGAGGTGGTTTGATATAGTAAGTAATGTAAGGGTAAGAGAGATGTGTGGAAATAAAAAGAGCGTGGTTGAGAGAGCAGAAGAGGGAGTTTTGAAATGGTTTGGGCACATGGAGAGAATGAGTGAGGAAAGATTGACCAAGAGGATATATGTGTCGGAGGTGGAGGGAACGAGAAGTGGGAGACCAAATTAGAGGTGGAAAGATGGAGTGAAAAAGATTTTGTGTGATCAGGGCCTGAACATGCAGGAGGGTGAAAGGAGGGCAAGGAATAGAGTGAATTGGATCGATGTGGTATACCGGGGTTGACGTGCTGTCAGTGGATTGAATCAGGGCATGTGAAGTGTCTGGGGTAAACCATGGAAAGCTGTGTAGGTATGTATATTTGCGTGTGTGGACGTATGTATATACATGTGTATGGGGGTGGGTTGGGCCATTTCTTTCGTCTGTTTCCTTGCGCTACCTCGCAAACGCGGGAGACAGCGGCAAAAAAAAAAAATATATATATATATATATATATATATATATATATATATATATATATATATATATATATATATATATATTCATGTGTACGTGTAGGAAGAGAGGAAAGTGACTGGTTCTCAGTGAATGTAGGTTTGCGGCAGGGGTGTGTGATGTCTCCATAGTTGTTTAATTTGTTTTTGGATGGGGTTGTTAGGGAGGTAAATGCAAGAGTTTTGGAAAGAGGGGCAAGTATGAAGTCTGTTGGGGATGAGAGAGCTTGGGAAGTGAATCAGTTGTTGTTCGCTGATGATACAGCGCTGGTGGCTGATTCATGTGAGAAACTGCAGAAGCTGGTGACTGAGTTTGGTAGTGTGAAAGAAGAAAGTTAAGAGTAAATGTGAATAAGAGCAAGGTTATTAGGTACAGTAGGGTTGAGGGTCAAGTCAATTGGGAGGTAAGTTTGAATGGAGAAAAACTGGAGGAAGTAAAGTGTTTTAGATATCTGGGAGTGGATCTGGCAGCGGATGGAACCATGGAAGCGGAAGTGGATCATAGGGTGGGGGAGGGGGCGAAAATCCTGGGAGCCTTGAAGAATGTGTGGAAGTCGAGAACATTATCTCGGAAAGCAAAAATGGGTATGTTTGAAGGAATAGTGATTCCAACAATGTTGTATGGTTGCGAGGCGTGGGCTATGGATAGAGTTGTGCGCAGGAGGATGGATGTGCTGGAAATGAGATGTCTGAGGACAATGTGTGGTGTGAGGTGGTTTGATCGAGTAAGTAACGTAAGGGTAAGAGAGATGTGTGGAAATAAAAAGAGCGTGGTTGAGAGAGCAGAAGAGGGTGTTTTGAAATGGTTTGGGCACATGGAGAGAATGAGTGAGGAAAGATTGACCAAGAGGATATATGTGTCGGAGGTGGAGGGAACGAGGAGAAGTGGGAGACCAAATTGGAGGTGGAAAGATGGAGTGAAAAAGATTTTGTGTGATCAGGGCCTGAACATGCAGGAGGGTGAAAGGAGGGCAAGGAATAGAGTGAATTGGATCGATGTGGTATACCGGGGTTGACGTGCTGTCAGTGGATTGAATCAGGGCATGTGAAGCGTCTGGGGTAAACCATGGAAAGCTGTGTAGGTATGTATATTTGCGTGTGTGGACGTATGTATATACATGTGTATGGGGGTGGGTTGGGCCATTTCTTTCGTCTGTTTTCTTGTGCTACCTCGCAAACGCGGGAGACAGCGACAAAGCAAAAAAAAAAAAAAAAAAAATATTCATTTATCTATTTATTCATCTATTCATTATAATTTGTTGCTGTCTCCTGCGTTAGCGAAGTAACGCAAGGAAACAGACGAAAGAATGGCCCAACCCACCCATATACACATGTATATAGATACACGTCCACACACGCACATATACATACCTATACATCTCAACGTATACATATATACACACACACACACACACACACAGACATATACATATATACACATGTACAATGCTATATGGTTGCGAGGCGTGGGCTGTGCTGGAAATGAGATGTTTGAGGACAATATGTGGTGTGAATTGGTTTGAACTAGTAAGTAATAAAAGGGTAAGAGAGATGTGTGGTAATAAAAATTGTGGTTGAGAGAGCAGAAGAGGGTGTACTGAAATGCTTTTGTCACATGGAGAGAATGAGTGAGGAAAGATTGACAAAAGAGGATATATGTGTCAGAGGTGGAGGGAACGAGGAGAAGAGGGAGACCAAATTGAGGTGGAATGATGGAGTGAAAAAGATTGTGAGCGATCGGGGCCTGAACATACAGGAGTGTGAAAGGCTTGCAAGGAATAGAGTGAATTGGAACGATGTGATATACCAGGGTTGATGTGCTGTCAATGGATTGAACCAGGGTATATGAAGTGTCTGGGGTAAACCATGGAAAGTTTTGTAGGGCCTAGATGTGGAAAGGGAGCTGTGGTTTCAGTGCATTACACATGACAGCTAGAGACTGAATGTGAACGAATGTGGCCTTAGTTTTCTTTTCTTAGTGCTACCTCATGCACGCATGCGGGAGGGGGTGCCATTTCATGAATGACAGGAAAAGAAGGGAGCAAGTATGAATAAGTACTTGTGTATATATGTATATGTCTGTGTATGTATATGCATGCCTTTGATGTCTTTTCCTAGCGTTACCTCGCACGCATGCGGGGGGAGGAGGTTTTCATTTCATGTGTGGCAGGGTGGCGACGGGAATGAATATAGGTAGCAAGTATGAATTATGTACATGTGTATATATGTATATGTCTGTGTATGTTTATATATGTATACGTTGAAATGTATAAGTATGTATATGTGCGTGTGTGGGCGTGCATGTATATACATGTGTATGTAAGTGGGTTGGGCCATTCTTTCATCTCTTTCCTTGCGCTACCTCGCTAATGCGGAAGATGATGATTGAATATAATAAATACATATATACATATATTTATTTATTATTTATTTATTTTGCTTTGTCACTGTCTCCCACGTTTGCGAGGTAGCGCAAGGAAACAGACGAAAGAAATGGCCCAACCTAACCCCATACACATGTATATACATACACGTCCACACACGCAAATATACATACCTGTACATCTCAATGTACACATATATATACACACACACAAACATATATACCCATGCACACAATTCACACTGTCTGCCTTTATTCATTCCTATCGTCACCTCGCCACACATGGAATACCATCCCCCTTCCCCCCTCATGTGTGCGAGGTAGCGCTAGGAAAAGACATCAAAGGCCCCATTCGTTCACACTCAGTCTCTAGCTGTCATGCAATAATGCCCGAAACCACAGCTCCCTTTCCACGTCCAGGCCCCACACAACTTTCCATGGTTTACCCTAGACGCTTCACATGCCCTGATTCAATCCACTGACAGCACGTCAACCCTGGTATACCACATCGATCCAATTCACTCTATTCCTTGCCCGCCTTTCACCCTCCTGCATGTTCAGGCCCCGATCACACAAAATCTTTTTCACTCCATCTTTCCACCTCCAATTTGGTCTCCCACTTCTCCTGATTCCCTCCACCTCCGACACATATATTCTCTTGGTCAATCTTTCCTCACTCATTCTCTCCATGTGCCCAAACCATTTCAAAACACCCTCTTCTGCTCTCTCAACCACACTCTTTTTATTTCTACACATCTCTCTTACCCTTACATTACTTACTCGATCAAACCACCTCACACCACACATTGTCCTCAAACATCTCATTTCCAGCACATCCACCCTTCTGCACACAACTCTATCCATAGCCCACGCCTCACAACCATACAACATTGTTGGAACCACTATTCCTTCAAACATACCCATTTTTGCTTTCTGAGATAATGTTCTCGACTTCCACACATTCTTCAAGGCTCCCAGGATTTTCGCCCCCTCCCCCACCCTATGATTCACTTCCGCTTCCATGGTTCCAACCGCTGCCAGATCCACTCCCAGATATATATATATATATATATTTTTTTTTCATACTATTCGCCATTTCCCGCGATAGCGAGGTAGCGTTAAGAACAGAGGACTGGGCCTTTGAGGGAATATCCTCACCTGGCCCTCTTCTCTGTTCCTTTTTTTGGAAAATTAAAAAAAAAAAACGAGAGGGGAATTGGAATACATACATATATATATATATATATATATATATATATATATATATATATATATATATATATATATTTTTTTTTTTTTTTTGCTTTGTCGCTGTCTCCCGCGTTTGCGAGGTAGCGCAAGGAAACAGACGAAAGAAATGGCCCAACACACCCCCATACACATGTATATACATACGTCCACACACGCAAATATACATACCTACACAGCTTTCCATGGTTTACCCCTGACGCTTCACATGCCTTGATTCAATCCACTGACAGCACGTCAACCCCGGTATACCACATCGCTCCAATTCACTCTATTCCTTGCCCTCCTTTCACCCTCCTGCATGTTCAGGCCCCGATCACACAAAATCTTTTTCACTCCATCTTTCCACCTCCAATTTGGTCTCCCTCTTCTCCTCTTTCCCTCCACCTCCGACACATATATCCTCTTGGTCAATCTTTCCTCACTCATTCTCTCCATGTGACCAAACCATTTCAAAACACCCTCTTCTGCTCTCTCAACCACGCTCTTTTTATTTCCACACATCTCTCTTACCCTTACGTTACTTACTCGATCAAACCACCTCACACCACACATTGTCCTCAAACATCTCATTTCCAGCACATCCATCCTCCTGCGCACAACTCTATCCATAGTCCACGCCTCGCAACCATACAACATTGTTGGAACCACTATTCCTTCAAACATACCCATTTTTGCTTTCCGAGATAATGTTCTCGACTTCCACACATTCTTCAAGGCTCCCAGAATTTTCGCCCCCTCCCCCACCCTATGATCCACTTCCGCTTCCATGTTTCCATCCGCTGCCAGATCCACTCCCAGATATCTAAAACACTTCACTTCCTCCAGTTTTTCTCCATTCAAACTCACCTCCCAATTGACTTGACCCTCAACCCTACTGTACCTAATAACCTTGCTCTTATTCACATTTACTCTTAACTTTCTTCTTTCACACACTTTACCAAACTCAGTCACCAGCTTCTGCAGTTTCTCACATGAATCAGCCACCAGCGCTGTATCATCAGCGAACAACAACTGACTCACTTCCCAAGCTCTCTCATCCCCAACAGACTTCATACTTGCCCCTCTTTCCAAAACTCTTGCATTCACCTCCCTAACAACCCCATCCATAAACAAATTAAACAACCATGGAGACATCACACACCCCTGCCGCAAACCTACATTCACTGAGAACCAATCACTTTCCTCTCTTCCTACACGTACACATGCCTTACATATATATACACACACACAAGCATTCATGTGTGAGTAGGAGAGATGGTGAGCAGGCACTATTAGATTACATATAAGTTGATAGGTGTGTAAAGGAGAGACTTTGGGTGTAAATGTACTAAGAAGGGTAGCTTGTGCGAAGTCTGATTGCCAGCTAGTGGAGAGGAGAGTGAAGATTTGCAGACATTTTCGGAAAACTGGGAACATTATCGGTGAGAAGAGAGTGGTGAGAGGAAAAGAACTTGGAAAACAGACTTGTGTGAAGAAATACCAGGAGTGGTTGAATTAAGAATGGCAAAAGGAGAGAGTAAATGAAGCAAGAGGTTGTTGGTGAGGAATGGGTGTTTAGGGAAACAGTGATAGCATGTGCAAGAGATGCACAGGGCATGTAAATGGTGGGAGGTGGGTTGATTGGAAAGAAGAGTGATTAATGGGATGAAGAAGTAAAGTAGCTAGTGAAAGAGAAAAGAGAAGCATTAGGCAGTACTTACAGGGTAGGACTGCAAATAATTGGGAACTGTATAAGAGAGAGCAGCAGGTCAAGAGGAAGGTGTAAGAGCAGAAAAATGGGCAAATAATGGTTGTGGTGAGAGAGTATCAATAAACATTAGGGAAAATTAGATGTTTTGGGAGGAGATTAATAATGCACAAAAAGCAAGAGAACAAATGGGAACATCAGTGAAGGGGCAAAGAGGGAAGTGGTAACAGGTAGTCATTACGTGAGAAGTAGATACAGTGAGTATTTTGAAGGAATGTTGAATGTTGGGCTGTTTGGGTTGGGGCGGCATGCAGTGAGAGAGTCATGGAGACTGGCTTGGTGAAGAAAGAGGTGGTGGTGAAAGCTTTACAGAAGATGAAATGTGGCAAGGTCACTGGAGTGCCTGGTATTGCAGTTGAATTTCGTAAGAAAGCAGGTGACTGTTAACTGACTGGTTAGTTAGGATTTTCAATGAATCTTGGTGAGGTACCTGAGGATTGGTGGAATGCATATTTAGTGACACTGTATAAAGGAAGGGTGATAAATGTGAGTGTTCTAACTACAGATATAAGTTTGCTGAGTGTATCTGGTAAGTTGTATGGGAAAGAAGTGACTAACAAGGTGAAGACATTCATTTTTCTTTGTGGAAGGCTCCAGTCACGGAAAAAAGTCCACATCAAGAGGTGGGCCTTAACTGAAATATAGAGAATTATGAAACAGAAAAAGAAGACTAGGGAAAGCATTTACAAACTTTGGAGAAAGTGAAAAACCTCTTTTGAAATGTGACAGGTTACAGTTATTGGGAGACATGACAAGGTAGAGAGTTCCAAAGCTTCAATGTGGAGGGGAAGAAGCAAGTTTCAAAATGGTTCACCCTTGAGTTGCTGATGGCCACACAATAATCATGTAACGCATCAACTTGCTACATTCTGCATGGCCTACCTAATGGTATGAGCCCACAAGCAGCCAGCTCTTGGGAGCAAAAACCGAAGTAATACCTATAGAAGAGAAAAAGTGAACAAACATTGTGGCATAGGGCAAGAACGTCAAGTTTGGAAGTTAGCCTGGAACAGTTTATAAGTCAGGCCACTTTCGACTCAACTCTGTCATGTAAGGATGCAGAGCTAGCACTACCCCAAATGTTAGAGCAGTATTCCAAACAATGTCGAATAAATCCCTTGTATAAACAGAGCAACAGTTCAGAATAGATGTTTTATACATCTAAACAGGACACTCAGTTTTTTAGAGGCAGACTTAGCTATTGCTGTAATGCGGGGTTTCCAAGAAAAAGGGGATATTACAGTAATACCAAATATGTTCTTTGTGTCAAAATAGGGAATTACAGAGCCATCAGATGAGAGATGAGAATTATGAGGAGTTTTCAATAAAGAGATGGGTAGAAACTAGGTCATGGAGGCATTAAACTTAACAAGATATTGTGTACCCCACTAAGATATCCAGTCTAAGTCCGAGTTTACTGAGGAAGCTATATCAAGACGAGATGCAGATCGAGTGAGAGAAAATGGAGCAGCATTGAAGGATGTGGATGAAAACAGTGTTGAGTTTCCAGCATATGAGTGCATTGATTATTTGTGGAGGAGAGGAAATCGTTCAAAAAAAGAAAATGTGTAGGGGACAGGACAAAACCTTGAGGGACACTGTTGCTGATAGAGGAAAGGGGGGGAGGCTGTTCCATCAACAACCACAGAGATAGAACAGCCACAAAGGGAGCTAGATATGAAAGAGCTATACATACAGATATATGAAGGAGCAAAGTGAGGGAGAGAAGCCAAAAGAGGCAGCTTAAGAGATGAGACCCAGATGCCACACCCAGTCAAAAGCCTTAGATGATGACCAGATGACGACCAGACATCAGATGTACAGAGCATCTGACTGGGAAGAAGCGAAGTGGTTTCAGAAGTGGTAAGTTACCAAAAGCAAGTGAGAACTTTTTATAAAGTTGGAAGAGAGGAGAGTGAGTGGTCCCCAATGAAGGTTGGTCAGCAACAGAGTGTGTGACATCACCAGAGTTTTTTAATTTGTATATGGATGGGGTGTGACATCACCAGAGCTTTTTAATTTGTATACGGATGGGAGTAAGTTTAAAATGGAGAAAAATTGGAGGAAACAAAATGTATTAGATACCTGGGAGTGGCCATGGCAGCTAATGGAAGTAAAAGTGAATCATAGGGCAGGTGAGGGAGGAAGAAGGTTTGGGAGCATTGAAGAATATGTCAAGAGATCATTATCTAAGAGGGCAAAGATGCATAAATTTGAAGGTATAATGGTCCCAACAATATTATATGAATGTGGGGAAGGGTGAAGGTGTTGAGAATGAAATGTATGAAGACGATATGGAGTGTGAGGTGATCTGATCGAGTGAGTTATGAAAAGATGGAAGAGGTGTGGTAATAAAATGAGTGTGGTTCAGAGATCTGCAAAGGGTGTGCCAAAATAGTTTGGACATATGGAGAGAATGTGTTAGGAAAGGTTAACATATGATGGCATAAGTTCAAAGAAATGGGACAGAGAAACCTGCAGAATAATCTAAAGCTGATCCATGGTCTTTTGAAACTGAACAGTGGGATATGAGTGACATTTAGAGAGAGAAGTATGAGAAGCAATTATGTTTTGGCATTAATGAATTTAACCAGATGACTGCTTTTCCCTTCCAAAATGCTGCATAGATCCAAATTACGAGACAATATATGTTCAGTACAAGAGAGGAAAATTAGAGAAGAGGGAAAGAGAAAGTAAGTTGACAAGTGTAGTGTGGATCATCACTTCAAATTGCATTAGATGTTAAAGCAATATCATTTGTGGTGAGAAGACAGACAGCAGGCAATGGAACAGAATCCTTTTGGAAACCAGTGCTGACTGGATAACACAATGGATCAGATGGTGAGGAAGCTATGCACTAGAAAACAGGGAGAAGCAGTGAATTTAAAGAAAGTAAATTTGAAAACCAAAGTACATGCAACATCCTTTTAAATGCTTTGGAAATGTCAAAGGCTACAACAAAAAATTCAGCCAAATCTCAAAGGATTAAATGCGAGTCATTCAGTTAAGAAAATCAACATTAAAACTTTAAATGTGAGTCATATTGGTGATCAGCAAGAAGGGGACAGGAGAAAATTATGGCAAGTTTTAAAGCCTTCAGAGAAAATAAGTAAGCATAACAAGTCAATAGATGGTAGGGTTACAACATTCTCCCTTTTTATGAATTGGCTGCTCCAACACATGCTTACAAGAAGGAAAAGTTTGGATCTGAAGACATAAACAAGACAGGTGACTGAGGATTAGTGCTAACTTGGAGGCACGCTCCCTCAAGACTCGAAGAAGGTCACCAATTGGGCCATAAACATTGCCCACTGGAAACTGGAATAGTACATGCAAGAACCTACATGAGGAAAGTAAAGGTGAAGACATAGATTCAGTAAGAGGAGGAGGACCAGGAGAACTAGAAGCAGAATTATTCCAAGTAGAATTAAAAAAAAAATGTACTGAAAAGAGTAGCTTTATTAGTTTGCTACTGACAGATCAGGAAATAAGAAATTAATAAAGGTTGAATCAAATACAAAACAGATATGTTAGTAGAGGCCTTCAAGTCATGTACTTTTTCTTTTTATGAAGAACAGCTCTCCAGCGATTCCAAAGACAAATGAAAGTAGAATTAAATTTATGGGAAGGGCAAAGAGAAGTCAATAAAGACACAGCACAGAGATAACCACCCAACTCTCCTAAAGTGCTAAAGTGGACATTTCAAGGTGGGTGGGATATGGATTGGGTGTTACCTATTTAGAATGATAAATATAATATTTCGGCTGAAGGACCCTAAACAGGCACAATTAATGTATATGTCCAGAGGTAAAAAGAAAAAAAAGAGAGGGTGAGAGAAAGTATGTTGGAGGAGTGGTTGTGCTGGTCAAGAACTTGTATTGGAAGCTCAATCATTTATTCTATATCATTATAGAGGGAAAACAAAAAAAACCTTACCTCCGCTGGGATCAACTTGGGAAGAAACTCCCTTTACACCTGCTAAAATTCCCCATACCTTAAGGACTGGTAGCACAAGGAAACAGACGGAAGAATGGCCCAACCGACCCACATACAAATGCATATACATACACATCCACACATGCACATATACTTACCTATACATCTCAACTTATACATATATATACACACACAGACGTATACATATATACATATGTATACATGTATACATATGTATATAATTCATACTGTCTGCCCTTATTCATTCCCGTCGCCACCCCACCACACATGAAATGAAAACCCCCTCCCCCCGCATGTGCACGAGGTAGCACTAGGAAAAGACAACAAAGGCCACATTCATTCACACTCAGTCTCTAGCTGTCATGTATAATGCAGATAAAACCACAGCTCCCTTTCCATATCCAGGCCCCACAAAACTTTCCATGGTTTACCCCAGACACTTCACATGCCCTGGTTCAATCCAATGACAGCACATCGACCCCAGTATACCACATCGTTCCAATTCTTTCTATTCCTTGCATGCCTTTCACCCTCATGCATGTTCAGACCCCAATCACTCAAAATCTTTTTCACTCCATCTTTCCACCTCCAATTTGGTCTCCCACTTCTCATTCCCTCCACCTCTGACACATATATCCTCTTTGTCAATCTTTCCTAACTCATTCAATCCATCTGACCAAACCATTTCAATACACCCTCTTCTGCTCTCTCTACCACACTCTTTTTTTTTTACCACACATCTCTCTTACCCTTTCATTATTTACTCGATCAACCCACCTCACACCACATATTGTCCTCAAACATCTCATTTCCAGCACATCCATCCTCCTCCGCACAACTCTATCCATAGCCCACGCCTCGCAACCATATAACATTGTTGGAACCACTATTCCTTCAAACATACCCATTTTTGCTTTCCAAGACAATATTCTCAACTTCCACACATTTTCCAACACTCCCAGAACTTTCACCCCCTCCCCTACCCTATGATTCACTTCCGCTTCCATGGTTCCATCCGCTGCCAGATCCACCCCCAGATATCTAAAACACTTCACTTCCTCCAGTTTTTCTCCATTCAAACTTGTCTCCCAATTGACTTGTCCCTCAACCCAACTGTACCTAATAACCTTACTCTTAATCACATTCACTCTCAACTTTCTTCTTTCACACAGTTTATCAAACTCAGTCACCAGCTTCTGCAGTTTCTCACCCGAATCAGCCACCAGCACTGTATCATCAGCGAACAACAACTGACTCACTTCCCAAGCTCTCTCATCCACAACAGACTTCATACTTGCCCCTCTTTCCAAAACTCTTGCATTCACCTCCCTAACAACCCCATCCATAAACAAATTAAACAACCGTGGGGATGTCACACACCCCTGCCACAAACTACCATTCATTGAGAACCAATGACTTTCCTCTCTTCCTACACGTACACGTGCCTTACATCCTCGATAAAAACTTTTCACTGCTTCTAACAACTTACCTCCCACACCATATATTCTTAATACCTTCCACAGAGCATCTCTATCAACTCTTATCATATGCCTTCTCCAGATCCATAAATGCTACATACAAATCCAT
The DNA here is from genome assembly GCF_036320965.1 of Panulirus ornatus. Taxonomy (NCBI): domain Eukaryota; kingdom Metazoa; phylum Arthropoda; class Malacostraca; order Decapoda; family Palinuridae; genus Panulirus; species Panulirus ornatus. Next base: position 47,009,478 of record NC_092242.1, on the reverse strand, counting down.
TTGCTTTTCTAAGTATTTCTCACATACATTTTTCAAAGCAAACACTGATCCACACATCCTCTACCACTTCTGAAACCACACTGCTCTTCCCCAATCTGATGCTCTGTACATGCCTTCACCCTCTCAATCAATACCCTCCAATGTAAGTTCCAAGGAATACCCAACAAACTTATACCTCTGTAATTTGAGCACTCACTTTTATCCCCTTTGCCTTTGTACAATGGCACTATACAAGCATTCTGCCAGTCCTCAGGCACCTCACCATGAGTCATACATACATCAAATAACCTTACCAATCAGTCAACAGTACAGTCACCCCTTTTTTAATAAATTCCACTGCAATACTATCCAAACCCGCTGCCTTGCCGGCTTTCATCTTCCGCAATGCTTTTACTACCTCTTCTCTGTTTACCAAATCATTCTCCCTAACCCTCTCACTTTGCACATGACCTCGACCAAAACACCCTATATCTGCCACTCTATCATCAAACACATTCAACAAACCTTCAAAATACTCTCTCCATCTCCTTCTCACATCACCACTACTTGTTATCACCTCCCCATTAGCCGCCTTCACTGATGTTCCCATTTATTCCCTTGTCTTACGCACATTATCTACCTCCTTCCAAAACATCTTTCTATTCTCCCTAAAATTTAATGATACTCTCTCACCCCAACTCTCATTTGCCCTCTTTTTAGCCTCTTGCACCTCTCTCTTGACCTCCTGCCTCTTTCTTTTATACATCTCCCACTCATTTGCATTATTTCCCTGCAAAAATCATCCAAATGCCTCTCTCTTCTCTTTCACTAATAATCTTACTTCATCCCACTTTCTAATCTGCCCACCTCCCACACTTCTAATGCCACAAGCATCTTTTGTGCATGCCATCACTGCTTCCCTAAATACATCCCATTTCTCCCCCACTCCCCTTAAGTCCTTTGTTCTCACTTTTTCCATTCTGTACTCATTCTCTCCTGGTACTTCCTCACACAAGTCTCCTTCCCAAGCTCACATACTCTCACCACTCTCTTCACCCCAACATTCTCTCCTCTTTTCTGAAAACCTCTACAAATCTTCACCTTCGCCTCCACAAGATAATGATCAGACATCCCTCCAGTTGCACCTCTCACCACATTAATATCCAAAAGTCACTCTTTTGTGCGCCTATCAATAAACATGTATTCCAATAATGCTCTCTGGCCATCTCTCCTACTTACATACGTATACTTATGTATACCTCTCTTTTTAGACCAGGTATTCCCAATCACCAGTCCTTTTTCAGCACATAAATCTACAAGCTCTTCACCATTTCCATTTACAACACTGAACACCCCATGTACACCAATTATTCCCTCAACTGCCACATTACTCGCCTTTGCATTCAAATCACCCATCACTATAACCCGGTCTCATGCATTAAAAGTCACTCTTTTGTGCGCCTATCAATAAACATGTATTCCAATAATGCTCTCTGGCCATCTCTCCTACTTACATACGTATACTTATGTATACCTCTCTTTTTAGACCAGGTATTCCCAATCACCAGTCCTTTTTCAGCACATAAATCTACAAGCTCTTCACCATTTCCATTTACAACACTGAACACCCCATGTACACCAATTATTCCCTCAACTGCCACATTACTCGCCTTTGCATTCAAATCACCCATCACTATAACCCGGTCTCATGCATTAAAAGTACTAACACACTCACTCAGCTGCTCCCAAAACACTTGCCTCTCATGATCTTTCTTCTCATGCCCAGGTGCATATGCACCAATAATCACCCATCTCTCTCCATCCACTTTCAGTTTTACCCATACCAATCTAGAGTTTACTTTCTTACACTCTATCACATACTCCCACCGCTCCTGTTTCAGGAGTAGTGCTACTCCTTCCCTTGCTCTTGTCCTCTCACTGACCCCTGACTTTACTCACAAGACATTCCCAAACCACTCTTCCCCTTTACCCTTGAGCTTCGTTTCACTCAGAGCCAAAACATTCGGGTTCCTTTCCTCAAACATACTACCTATCTCTCCTTTTTTCTCATCTTGGTTACATCCACACACATTTAGACACCCCAATCTGAGCCTACAAGGAGGATGAGCACTCCCCGCATGACTCCTTCTTCTGTTTCCCCATTTAGAAAGTTAAAATACAAGGAGGGGAGGGTTTCTAGCCCCCCACTCCCGTCCCCTTTAGTTGCCTTCTACGACACGTGAGGAATGCGTGGGAAGGCAAAAGGTCAAATGAAGAGTTATACTCAGATTGAGGAACTGAGGGGAAAATATACAAATCAAAAGCAAAGATAAATATGTTTAGCCTGATGGCTCCAATGAAACAAGAAATTGGGGAATTTTGTACAATAGGAACTGGAACAAAAACTATGGTAGAGATTGTATATAGAGATTCAGTAGTGTAGACTAAAATCAGTTTTGGGGAGACAGATTTTCGAGAAGATAAAGGAAAATAGTTATCTACAGAGGAAGGGACTTCAAGGTTGCATGTTCCAGAAATGAACAGAGAAAGAGCTAGATCTAGGAGAAATGTCAGAAGAAATAAGGTGGATCTTGTCAGCCTGATGATATTCAAGGAAGCCATGGGAACTACATAGCCCTCCTTAAATTGTGATGCCACTGAATTCGACACTGCAAAACATTAAGTTAGTGTGCTACCTGAAGCTTCAGTGCATAAAGAATAAGAAAGTAAGGAGTAAAGATTAACAAAATATATATTGAAAAGTACTGGGTATGAAAGACAGAGTGAATGAGTGGATTGAATGCCATCAACCCACATGTAAGGGGAAAAAACCTGGGCCAGGGTAGAATATGACAATACCACAATGCTGTTTCATGTTGTTATGACCACAGACACTTAATATCAAATAAAGAATTAATATATTGGTAAACAGTAAGAAAGGGTGTAAAAAGGATTGACCTGTGATTTATCAAAATGGAAGAAAAGGGCCTGATGCAGCTTCAACATTTTTTCAATTATTGTGTCATAATGCAAATTCATAAACACAAAGTGCAGTTAAGGGGTATTTGCTTCTTTTACCAATTTCAAAATACTTTACAATACAGATAACATTCCTAAAGATAGGAAAGAGAAAGCACAACTCGCATATATCTTAGGCACTGTATAAGGAAACTAAGAAGGGTGGGATTGGGAAGCCTTAAAATCCTTCCTTTCTGTACTGCTACTTTCAGAAAAATTAAACTAAGTATAGAGCCCACCTAGATTTGTACATGGCTTAGTTGTCTGTTCATAATACTACTCACAAGGCAGAAAAAAGAAAAAGAGTATAAAAGAACATTTATTGGACAGGAAAACAACACTAAATATACAAATATAAACCAATGACTTGAAACAATATAAACTTGAAATGCATCATTTTAGAAAACATCATAACAAGTGAGATGCAAAAGTTGTTTTGCAGAGTGGACAATCACAAGTAACAACCTCTGTCTACATCAATTACTAATTTCACATTTTCTTTCTTACCGGCAATATCTTAGCTCAGTTACCATGTTCCAAACTGACACTAAACAATCATGGCTCCTTCAACAACAGCACTGACAGAACAAAAATGAGTAATAATTAATAAGTGAAGTAATTATTATCAATTTACAATGTAAAATGATGAAAATGAAACAGTTTTCCCTAAATATACTATGGGGAAAATATTTTCTCAATGAATCCATTGTGAAGTTTATTGACAATCTTAATTGAGTCTCTGATTTACCATTTCATGAACTGGCTAAAGATTTTGTTGTAATCATTATACTTGTACTTATCTTTAAGGTAGATTCACACTGAGGCTTAAAAATCTTCCTTAATGCCACTGTTGTTTATCTGTACACTTACATACAAATGAGGGAAACTCATGGCTACTTCTGAACAATGATCCATTTTGATGGCATCAGATTCTGCATTAACTTCCTGTTTCACTCCTTCTGGACTAGTAGACTTCTGTACTGTACAGTGAGATATTAATTGGTACTCAGATATTTGTACCTGTGAACATCCAGTTGGCTTTTCATCTCGATGAATATTCAAGTGTCTCATTAAAGTCCCCTTTTGAGAGAAGGACTTCTGACAATAAGGACATTCATGTGGCTTCTCTCCTGTATGAACTCTTAAGTGCTGCACTAAAGTACTCCTCTCTGAGAAGGACTTTTTACACTGTGAACATTCATATGGTTTATCTCCAGTATGGACTTTCATGTGCTTCAATAATGAACTCCTTTGTGTGAAAGTCTTTTGGCATTGTGAACACTCAAATGGCTTTTCCCCTGTATGAACTCTTATGTGCTGCACTAAGGTACTCCTCTGTGAGAAGGCCTTTTGACATTGTGAACATTCAAATAGCTTCTCTCCTGTATGAATAACCATGTGCTGCTCCAGATAGTTTTTCTTGGGGAAGGACTTCTGGCACTGCAAACATTCATATGGTTTCTCTTCAGTATGAACTTTCATATGCTCCGCCAAATAATTCTTCCTTGAGAAGGCCTTTTGGCACTGGAAACATTCATATGGCTTCTCTCCTGTATGAACTCTCATGTGCTCCAATAAATGACTCCTCTGTGCAAAGGTCTTTTGGCACTGCAAACATTTATATGGTTTCTTTCTTGTATGAATTTTCATGTGCTGCACTAAAGAATTTTTATGTGAGAAGGTCTTTCGGCAAAGTGAACATTCATATGGCTTCTCCCCAGTATGAACTCTCATGTGCTGCACTAATAGAAACTTTTGAGAGAAAGACTTTTGACATTGTGAACATTCAAATGGCTTCTCTCCTGTATGAACTCTCATATGCTGAAGTAGAGAAGTAACATGTGAGAAGGTCTTTTGACAATGTGAACATTCATGTGGCTTCTCTCCAGTATGGACTCTCATATGCTGCACTAAAATACTCCTCTGTGAGAAGGTCTTTTGGCACTGTGAACACTCAAATGGTTTTTCTCCTGTATGAACTCTTGTGTGCTCCACCAAAAAACTCTTACGTGAAAAAGTCTTTGGGCACTGTGAACATTCATATGGCTTTTCTCCTGTATGAAGTCTCATGTGCTGTGCTAAAGAACTCCTATGTGAGAAGGTCTTTTGGCAATGTGAACATTCATGTGGCTTCTCTCCAGTATGAACTCTCATGTGCTGCACCAAAATACTCCTCTGTGAGAAGGTCTTTTGGCACTCTGAGCATTCATATGGTTTCTCTCCTGTATGAACTCTCATATGCTGCACTAAAAAACTCTTTCGTGAAAAGCTCTTTTGACACTGTGAACACTGATGTGGCTTCTCTCCAGTATGCACGGTCATGTGCTGTTCTAACGTATTTCTGTCCAGGAGGGTTTTTTGGCACTGTAAGCATTCATATGGCTTCTCTCCTGTATGAATATTCATCTGCTCAATGTAACTGCTCCTATGGGAGGACTTGGCAATGTGAACATTCATACTATTTCTCTTCAGTGCTTTTTAGCATCAAAACATTGTTAAGCTTTCCTGGCACTCTGAATTCTAATAAGGCTTCTCACTGATGAGTCTTGTACAATAAGTGTACTACAGTCCACAGATGCAGTCCACATCAGCCTCTGATACCGAGTGAGTGAGTACCATGAGATAGAGTAAATGACCTAGGCCAGATATGGTGTGTAGGATGTGCATACTTATGTGGTGCACTTGCTGACCTAACCACATCTGGTAAGTGATGTGCTAGAGTCGACCTAACCAACTCTTTTGAGTCATATGCTGTTGTTGACATAACCAATTCTAGCGGATGCTGTGCTAATCACTAAGAGACAACTGCAGTGAGATGTACTGCTCATAAACACTTCTGTATACTTATGAATGGAAAATCACAAGTCTCTCTCCATTCACTTCCTAGTACTCTGCTCATTTCTTTACTCAGCTAGTCTGCTAATAACCATCTTTTCCTTTTCTTTTTAGTTATTTCTAACACTCAACAGCTCAGATTTTCCTGCATTTACCCTACAATCATCTCAAGGAGATATGGTCAAGTGTTTACATCTCAGATTCTCTATAATGATGTACCAGTACACAGTTCATGGCAAGGCTTGTAACAGAAAGTTAAGATGGAACTGGCAGTGATTCTAGGTCATGCAAATGTTAATTGTTTAAATTTCACTCATTCATTTACTAAGCTTACCAGAAAGTTTACTAAATGTCATTAAAATAATTTCCCATTTATACTATAAACAGTTTGACTGCATTTAACAATAATACATTCCTTGTTATAAGGAATCTGACCATGGCAAAGAATTTTGATGCAAGAATAAAAAGTCTGATTTACTACACGATTTTTCTGAGCAATATTCAAGTTTCTTATCAATATTCTGATCAATCACAATTTACCTGTTAATGCGTCCTTTTCATGCCAGTCACTCTGCCGTCATTATCAATGCTACTTTTGATTGCATTGCTTCTGCTGCTATAAATTTGGACTATTGCTACACATTTGTACTACTGTTGTTCTTCAGCTGATACAACTGTTGTTGCAAGTCTAATCATTGCAGATTAATTCATACAGGTGCTGTTTTGATTTTCTTGTAGCTGGCTATGTAACTTTTAAATCTTCTAGATATGTGCAACGCTCTTCATACTGCTACAGCTGGCATATTTCATTCTCATGACATCTGCCAAGTCAGGAGTGGAGCCCTTGGAGACACATATCACACAGTTGTGTTGAAAACCAAGACCTGGCAATGATAAAAAAGTAAACATTACCATTAAATACAATGCATTAGTGCAGATGGATCCTTGTCATCAAGGGCTGCTAACAGATAAATATTAGCCTTTAACATAATATGTTAACAACATACATAAATGAGGTCATTAACATCAAATGCTGACAATGCAAGAATCTTAGATCTTTAATGAATGATGTCAGCATTATATAGGGATGAGATCCAAAGCATCACATATTGTTTACATAAAAGAAATACAACCCCTAATAACAAATACTGATGAAATATAGAGAAAACTTATCCATTACAAGACACACAAGCTTCCTCGGACAGCCTTAATAAACTTATATTGGATCACTTTGGAAGTCAAGACAAAAATGCCATCTTTACAACAACCTTACTGTCACTAATTTACATCTTCAGTACACTATTAACTTCACACCCTCACATCTTTAGTACACTATTATCTTTACACTCTCATTTTCACTGTACCCTATCATTACTACACCTTTATATATAATTAACAACAAATATGTCCATTACACTCTTGTCTACACTAAACCTTAATTTTCACTTCTTCCCTTATCTTCATTACATCTTAAAATCACAATAATGATAACTAGGATCATGGCAGACCTTGACTTTTGCTTGTGCTGACTATACTCTTCATCTTCAATGATAAAGCTATCATCACTGTACCCTTGATATCTCTGTTAACCTTATCATTAACTCTCTCTGCAGGCAAACAGGTAGACAAATAACACCATTATCAAAATAAAGACAGTGTATATAGGAATGAGGTCTCTTATATCAAATACTAATGACCCACATAAAAAGACTTAGTGTATACAGGAATGAGGTCTCATATCAAATACTAATGACCTACATAAATTAAAGCCTATCATATATATCAAAATATTGAAATCAAATCCTTGGGTTTAAGTGTTAATGTTAAACAGATATCATAACCTATTACACCTTGGAACTTAAGCATTCACAATATATAAAGATCAATTTCGAGCACTGATAATAATGCCTATACATATCACAGTGATAATGTAAAATCGTCATGAAATGCATGTGCATCTCAACATCAAATGTCTGACATGGAGATAAATCCTAAAAAGACACAGATATCACTTAAAGAGCGGCTAACATAAATCGATGTTCTACAAAACAGTTGTTGACCCCAAATGATGTTTCAACTTTTCCCACCTCTGTTTAGATATCTACCTAATCATCTTACCATTGGTAGCTCACAGAGGTCCTATCCAACATCAAGGGAAATCTTTACTTAACTGGATGACATAAGTTAGTAGGAGGAACTACTATACTGTCTTCTTATGATGAAGATGGCACAGGGAAAACATAATTTAATCAAATGCTATCTTTCATGAAAGAAATAATGTAAAAGGAAACAAACAGAAATTAATCAAGACTCTGCAGATGTCTGTAGACCTGACTCTTGAAGGCAGAAAGTTATACAGAGAAGGAAAGTAAAAAGAGGAAGAAATATCCAAAGTTTGGCTGTTAAGAAGTAGGTATCATGATGGTTAATTCTCAGTGGCAGGTCTTCACACAGATATCGAAGGAAGTACCTTGTCTTTAAGCCTTGGAGGTGGGAACACAAGCAGACAACTCTGGAGAACAGAAGTCAAAATAATACCTGTAGGAAAAAGAGAGCAAGCAGCAACACTGTAGCATACAAAATAAATTAGTCGTAAAGAGATGTCAGAAGGATTAATGAGATACAAGGCTTTTGATTCCACTTTAGTTTATTAAGAGTTAGAACAGCAACCCTGGAAGTGTACGGAGTACTCACCCCGTGGCATATAAAACCCCAGTACATACGAAGTAGCTGATCGCAGGAAAAATGATTACAGCACGTATACAACACTCCCTGCTTTTGGGAAGCAGACTTAGTAAAGTTCAGTAGTGGGTATTCCAAAACAGAGTGGAAGAAAAGGTTATGCCTAACATGTTTATAGTATTACATGGCTGAATTGCTGTATTTCAAAACTGAATGCCCAACATGTTTACAGTATTACATGGTTGATTTATGGTATTCTGAAAATGAACAGACAAGAGACACAAATGGCTCTGGATAGAGATATAGAGTGAAACTAAATTTTAGTACTATCAAATTTAACTATGTTACTGCTACCTTACCTGGAATGCTACACAGATCCAAATTAAGAGAGGACATATGTTCAATATGCGAAGGAGAACAAGTATTAGGTGAAGGGGGAAAGTGAGTTGAAGTATGCATAGTGGGATCACCAAGATAAATCATGGGACATAAATCCCTGAGGTAAACCAATCTTGATAGGATAGAAGGGGAAGTTGCTCCATCAATGATTACTGAAATGGAAGGGCCGGAAAGGATGCAATGCATAAGGGCATAAGGTTTAAAGGAAAAGCATACATAAAGAATAAAGAAAGGGAGTTCAGAAAGCAAAAACCTATGCCAATTCCTGTCAAATGCTTGAGATGTCAAAAGATAGGACAAAGTTTCATCAAAATCCTAAAGAGAAGAGGATGAGAGGATAGTCACACAGAGATCAACAGTAAATCCATGACTACAAAATCTGTAATTGTTAGAGATTACAAAGAAGGGAATGGGATTCTAAGTGTATAATGCATTCACTACAACCTGCTGAGACATAAAGATATCTGTGTGCAAAGTAATATCTGTGAAATAAAGAGCTCCACATTTCATATTTTGACACTGGAAATTGGTACAGCATTTATCCCTTAACGGAGAAGAAAGTACACTGCCCACTTATTCCCTGCATGTCATAGAAGGTGACTAAGAGCAGTGGGAGAGGGTGGCTAGAAATCCAACCTTCCTGTGTTACTTTCCATAAGAATGAACAGAGCAAGGAGCCAAGTGAGTTTTTCCTCTTAGGCTCTGTCATATGTTATTGAAGCTACTTTGCTCACACAGGAAATGGCAAGCGTGTATGAATGAAAAAAGAAAAAATAATGCTTCGATAGTTCCCTTGACTTCCCATGGAAGTGTCAAAGTTTGCTTATGTAAGAAAGGAAATTCCCATTAGCAATGCCAAATGCATGAGTGTACTTAAGAGTTTTCTCTTTCCACTTTCCTTTTTATTTTCATTAAGCCAATGCACTAGAGCTCTTTAATATATGCATTAGCACAAATCAATTTGCCTGAATATCTGTTGTTCATGAATACAGTACAAGTACATACTACTGTTGATATATACTAGAACAATACAGAAATATTTCCAGGAAAATTATTTCTGACAACACTTTCTTTCATTTACTTATGTGAGTCCTAGCTGTCTGTCTAGTATTTTTGCATTACATAAAATGTGTAACTCCACAGAGAAAAAGTGTAATTATCAGAAAAAATAAAGGAAAAGGCCTCAGTTATTTTGTATCCATCTCATGGAAATTCTGGGAAGACCTGCAATGATGTTATCTATTTGCTTATTCACTTTCTCTGGTCTTAAGTTTGAATTCAAAATTTTTCCATAACATACATGTGCATATACTTCATTCTTCAGTATTGCCAGCTGGCTGCACACATCTGTTTTTGTCATCTAGATGCACTATCTGGATCATCAATTTCAGAGCTGTCATTGGCACCTTTTTCACTTTCCCATGTTTCTTTCTTCATTTTCTAGCCCAGCAAGTTTATCAGAGTCTCTTCATTTTCTAGCCCAGCAAGTTCATCCGAGTCTAAGATATTAACAATTCCCATTGTATCTTCTTCACCTTGGCTTTAGATAGGCCAGCAACGAGTTATTATCACACTCTCCAATGGCCCATGTATTTAAAAGCAACTGGCTCACTGTCTAGCATGTCTTATGTATTGCCATTTCTTAATACTATGATCTTTCATCTTCTCACCAATACCTCAGATGCAAAATTTAAGAGAGTATTGCTATAACTGTACCCTACTGTCAATATAAGTGTAGGTGCTGCTATCACAACATCCTACAGTGTATTTGTAAGAAAGAGCAAATTAAGGTGAATTTGGAAGACTATGGTGATGGCAGAGGGACTAGAGTGGTCTTCTTTCTTATGGGTGGAGCACACCAATGTATGCTCCCAAGAGGAAGGAAAGTCAGGGCTTTCTGACAAAGGAAAAATAGGTGAGCAAGGATTGTAGCTAGCTTAGAAGTACACTCCTCTAGGACTCAAGCAGGTATGCTATCTGGACCATACGCCTTGTCCACTTGGAGCTGCAAGAGTATTTAGAAGACCATCATGTGGAGAATACAGTAGATGGTATAGGTTCACTTCATGGTGATGGAAATGGTAGATTAAATGTAAAATTACCTAAAGATGAATCATAGGAAAATAAGGTACCGGAAAAAAAGTGGCTCTATCTGTTGGAGTTAGTTATAGATGGATCATGTCAAAAGAGATGAGGAAAGGTTCACTCACAGATGTAACCAGATATATATCTGTTAAAAGGCCATAAAGATATGTCAGTATAAGAAGTAAGCAATCTAGCACACTTTCTGTTCATGACAGCATGCTTAACTCTATGAAGAAGAATTTTGCAGCAATTCCAATAAGTTAAAGCAGAGTGGGTTTCAGGGGATGGAACTTCACTGACCCAGTAAACTCCATCCCTGATACAACATGTACGCAGAGAGGATTTCAGGGGATGGAAGTTCATTGGCCAAGTAAACTCTATCCCTGATACAGCAGGCATAACAGTAGGAGCAAACAAACCATGACTGGGGGGAGAAAGATTAAGATGATGGTATGAACAACTTGACCCCAGATGAGATAATCTCTCCTCTGGATCTGGCACTATAGAAGGCATCTTGGACAGTAAAGTGATGGGATCCTGAGAAAATGTTTGTGCTTTAGCTATGGAGAGCTGAAGGGAGGGTGACATCAGCAAGGGGCAGCCATCAATTGGCTAAGAAAGCAAAACCTACAACTGAGCAGAGGCCACGGTAATTTGAAATGGATTTGAAGGGTGATGAAGCCAAATCCTCTTAACAGTTTGATGAGCTCAGGAAAGAATCCTAACCCAATACTCCCAAGGAATATCTAGCAATGCACATGGCTGACAACAAGAAAACAAAAAAATTTTCACTTTACAATTTCAATATTTAACCCCTTTTAAGCTATGACAGAAAATCACATGCTAGGGATTATCAGACTACAATGTAAATTTACAGTCTATCTCTTGCAGATAAGTTTAAAATGAACAAATAGGACATGGGGCATGGAAAGTTGCCACACATCATCATCTTGGTAGGGGCCTGCAGTGCTGCTAGTGTTTCCAAGCATTCAGTTACCCACAAGCATTTATGGAATCATGATGAACCCAGAGTCCACCAAGATCTCAAAAACTTAGAGACAGCACTCTATGGAATACATCATATTTGATGAAGAACTTAACTGTGATGATGATGTAGTTGATCATACTCTTAAAGAAGAATATTTACAAAATGAGGTAATAATGGTTCTGAATCTGAGGAAATAAATCTCTACTATGAACTTGGATGGAGACATGGACACACCATACCATGTGTGTGAGCATGGGGAGCAATATGATATGCAATGGAATTGATTCAGAATGAAACTTATGTTCCTGATTTATGGGACTTTGATAAAACATCAGGGATCCAGGATAGTCAATAGTGGTACTGTTGCCTATTTTGAAGTATTTTTGATCTCAAACCAATGAATTTACTTGTGACTGAAACAAATACATAACACAAACAGATCATGAGAGATGCAGAGCTTGCAAGAGCCTCTTCAAGGTGAAAATAGAAAAATACATGTGTTAGCAAACTGCATGTGTTTGTTGCATTACCTATGCTTATACCACATATATACAAACTTAATTATTAGAGAAGAACCTCTAATTCAGTTACGAATTTACATGAAAACTATGCCACATGACCACGACCTCCTCCTTCTCCTCAAACACTGAATTTTGTAGGGAGGTACACTATTTAGAATAACATTTGACAAAAACCCTGAGACATGGATTCTCAAATTTTTTTTATCCATTTACAAACTTGGTGATTGACCAAACTTCACTATAATTCAGAGGACACCTTTCATTCAGACAATACATGCCATCAAAGAGAGACCATCTTGGTGTCAAAATGCTGTCTTGTTTGGTTGTGAGACTGGTTTTGTGATATGACTGTGTACACTGGCAGGCAAAGTGAAGTAATTATTAACAATTTAGAACTTTCTGCTGGTACTGTGAAGAAAGTGATGAATGATTACTTTGGAAAAAGCCACATAATCTATATTGACAATTGGTATACCAGTCAACTGCTTTCTCAATTCCACAGTGAAAAGAAAACTGCTTAATGTGGACATGTGATGGCAAATAAAAGGGGAATGCCACATTTAGCACCATTGCAGAGACAGGAACATCAAACTTTTGCTGCAAAAACGATGTGCACATATTAAAGAATGTAAAAATAGATTTTTGTCTGCTGGATGAACAGCTCAACTGAACATAAATCAGAATATGAGATTGGTTGAAAAATCTAAGATGCAAATCGGCATTGACAAGACTATACACAAAAATCTAAAGTGGTATTGAAAACTGTTCTTCTGGATGTCACAGTCTTAACTGCATATGATATGTTTATGACCAGACTAAAGAATTTCCATTTGTGTATCATCCACAAGCTCATGAACAAATATGGTACAGAAAAAGCTCAATTACCTGCACAACACAGAGCTCCTGTATAAATCCTTGTAAGAATTAGCACACATTTTCTAAAATCTCTGCCATCAACAGACAAAAAAAGTGCACAGCATGCTTGCTAACTACTGAGCATACCACGAAATATCCAGAAGCATTAAGACATGCTTTTGGTGTGCTGATTGCAAAGCTTGAACACATACTTTGAAGAATTTCAAACTCTGGCAAACTAATGAGAAAATGTTCATGAAATTTTATAACCTCTCCTCTTCATCCACTGATAGGTCTTTCTGTCTTTGGCTAAGGGCATTGCTAACAACCTCTGTCACTCAGTCATTCTTTCACATTTCCATTCTGATAGTACTATAGCTGCCTCTCCCATTGATAAAGCAACTCTCTTTAGTTCTCCCTTCTCTTCCAAGTCTACCTTGGATAACTAACATCTCCCTATCCCTGATGCTCCTCTTACTAATCCTATGCCCCTCCCCATAATCTCTTTTTGAACTATCCAGAGCTTTTCTCTCTAGACACAAGCAGGGATAATGGACCTGATAGCCTCCATCCATGTGTACTAAAAGAGTTCAAAAACCAGAACTTTCCCCTCTTGTAAACATGGATTGATACATCCCATCCCCAAGAAGGGTGACTGTTCTAACCATTCTAACTAGTGACCACATGTTTTGACATCTACCATTTCCAAAGTCTCTGAATTCCTCCCCAACATCTTAAATCTTATTATCTTCTCTCTGATCACCAGCATGGCTTCTGTAAGGTGAGATCCACTAATATTCTTTCCCATCTCACAAATGTCTGTTCATCATCCCTGAAAGATTTTGGGGATTCCTATTAAGTTCCTTTAGATACATCCAAAGCTTTTGACAGGGTGTGGCATCTGGGTCTCATCTCTAAGCTCTCCTCTTTTAGCTTCCTTTCCTTACGTTGCTCCTTCATATCTAGCTTTCACTCCAGTCAATCTATCTCTATGGTCACTGAAGGATCAGCCTCTCCTCCTTCCTCCATCAATAGCAATTTCCCTCAAGGTTCCACCCTGTCTGTTACACATTTACTCCTTTCTATCAACTATTCACTATCTTCTACAAATATCCAAATGCACTAATAAGCTGGCAATTCTACATCCTTAAAATCTGCTCCATCTTCTCTCAATCGACCTACATCTCATCTTGAGCCAACTCCCTCAATAACCTCAGAATTGGGCAGGATGTCTCAGTGGCATAGATGAAATCTGGTTAAGTTGATGCTTCCAAGACCCAGTTTCTGTCTATGTTTATACTGAAAATTCTTCACGACTTTCCCATCTCTTTTGATTGAACTGTAATTCAAAATTCCTCACAACTTTCCTCTCTCCTTTGATGGATCTGTAATTCAAAATTCCTCTACTTTCCCCTTTCCTTTAATGGATCTGTGATTTCACCTCTGAAGTTAATGAAAATACTTGGTATTACTGTAGCATCCATACTTTCTTGGAAACCCCAAAGAACGGAAACAGCCTATTTGCCCCTACGAAATTGGGAGTTCTGTTTAGATGTCAAAATTTCTTTTCTTCCAAACAGTTCCTCCTTTTATACAAAGGATTGATGTGTCCTTGCACACAGTACTGCTCTCACATCTAGTGTGATTTGGCTCAGCAAATTCAAGTCAAAAGCAGTCTAACTTATCAACTCTCCCATGCTAACTTTAATACTTGACCCACTTGCCCCTATGCCGTTAAGCTGGTTCACTTTCCCTCTTCTATAAGTATTACTTTGGGTTTTGTTCCGGAGAGCTGGCTGCTTGTGTGCCCCCCACAAAAGCTAGACCACACAATACTCAGCGAGCTGCTGCGTCACATGATTATTGTGTGGTTGATAAATGTTTCTTTCCCTACACCTCGAAGCTTTGGAACTTTCAACCCAATCGTGTCTTTCCCTGTAACCATAACTTGGTATTTTCAAGAGAGGTTTTTCACCTACAAAATTTGTAAGTACTTTTCCTTGTCTCTTCCTCTTTTCATTAACCTTCTTTTGTTTCAATTAAGGCCCGACTTTGATATGGACTTGTGTTCATCAAGACTAATCATCACATGCACAAAAAAAAGTAAATAAGTCAGTGTAATTGCAGGCATAGGCATCATGAAATCATTATACAATTTACCGCAAAACATGATGATATGATTATAAGCATGTTCAATGTGAATTTCTCTTATTGTTCCAACTGCATTATTTGTAAAAAGAACATACTTTGTTAACAATAAGTCAATTTCAAGTACATAATATAAATGAAAATTCATATCACTATTAGAATGACTGAGTGTAATACATGTTGTAAGGAATATGAATAATCTTTCTCTTTTTTGAAAATACCTGATAATATACTTATGCAAAAGCATACTTGGCAACCGCAAAGCATTATGTGGCATCTTTTCACCTGATTATCTCCCTTGTCTTGGCAAGATTATCAGCCAACCACTGGTTCCTTTCATAATTGCATGATATGGTAAATTTGAAACATCTATCTTTTGCCATTTCTATTTCAGTTCTGTAAGAAATATTTTTCTATTTCAAATTACATTTTTCTTTGTCTTTAAATACTTATCAAACTGTGTTTTACCAGCTCATACAAAAACATCTTCAAGCAATTTAGATGGAACACACTGCATCATTTTGGTATATCATGAGGTTTTATCACACTGTTTAACACTTACCGCTATCTTGGCAATAAACTCCCACAACAAGTTTCTTTCATTGCTTATGCATAAAAATGATTTTCTTTTACTTTCCTATCTTCATATTTACAGTGTATACCAGTCTTTAAGGAAATTGATCTGGTGGGAGCACTAATGCAAAATAATTTTGGTAACTGATCAGTTTTAATGCAAAATAGTTTTGGTAACAGATCAGTTTCATTGTGCTTTACTATTCTTGTTGTAAGTAAAAATTTCATTTCCTGTAGTATATAAACAAAATTTCTCATGACATTCAATAAAGTGTATACATATAATTCATATTTATCACCCGATATGAGATCTAACAACTCTAACTACAAAGTGGGCAGGGATCTGAAGTAGAGATAAACAGTAGGGTAATCATATAAAAAAAAAACAAGTGTAACAAAGGACCTAACTTCATCTGACTTGCCTACCCAAGCAAACCATCCCTAACTTAAGCCATGTCTACCTTGCCCAAACCACATGTACCTACCCTGGTACAGAAACCTTCCTAAAGTTATGAATAGTCTTTGATAACCTAGTATTGAGTAAAGTACCTTAAAAAGGCAGATTAAGCATACTCTATGTGTGGCACCACAGTATTTGCAGAAGAGGTGGCCCTCTACCTTCTAGAAAAAATATTTTTGAAAATCATTTTAAATCTTAAAAACCTTATCATGATTGGTACATTTCTATAATTTTTCTCAAATCTAAGTATGAATGTAGCATATGAAAAAAATATACTTACAGTAGAGTATCATTTTTAACTCCTAAATGAACTAAATCAACATGAATCAGGGATTAAATTTTCTCTTCAATGAACAAAATGACAAACATTCATTTTCTATTATAAAACTAGTTTTTGAAAAAGCTTGTCTTTTATGAATGTAAACTGAATTTCTTATGACTCTTAGTTCACAAACTTCCACATCTACTACCCATCATCTAACAAATTCAAAATCCCTTTAAAATATTCAATCTCCACTTCATCAATTCTTTGCCTGTTACCACTTCCAATTTGCTCCCTTGTTCTCCACACACTACACACCTTCTAGACCCCTTGCCACCTCCCCTTGTATATCTCCCAGTCTCTGACACTCCTTCGCTGTAGGTAATGCCCATACAATTCTGTTTTCTCTTTCTTTTACAACTTTCTCATCCCACCACTCACCAACCTTTCTCACAACCCACTATCTGAATGCAACACTCAAGGTGAGGGGCCTGAGGATTGGCTAAATGCCTGCATAGTGCCACTGTATAGAAGCAAAGTAAACGAAAGTGAATATTCGAATTACGAAGGTATGATTTTTCCGAGAATACCTAGGATGGTATATGGGAGAGTGGCGACTGAGGGGTTAGTGGCAACAGGCAATCTGGACGGCATAGTGTTATTTAATCTTAAGGTTTGTGACATCTGCCCCGAAAGGACCTAACGCTCTACGTGTGTGCCGCTCAACTTTATTGCATTATATAAACATGTATTATCAATGACTTTATTCGTAAAAAAATAATCTATCATTAACGATAATCATTCTAAGTATTGTGGGCCGAGATCTATAGGCCATCTGTCTGTCAATTATTTCGTTTGTAGCTTTAATATGAATTAGCCTTTCTGTATCCACGTATGTTCTAAAGCTGAATAAGACATTACACAAATTATCAATTACTGCATCCTCATTATCTAAACATACATATATAATTAACGGTGGGACAAGAGACACGGGCAAATGTGAAACTTATAAAACTGTTATTTGTGCATGAAAGCAAATCCTTACCTGATAATAGATTTCCGTTATTGCCTTCACAAACTAATACAATAATCTGATAAACCAACACAAACACGACTTTTAGAGAGAAACACGAACTGTAAACATTGAGCTGGAAGTGTTGTTGTTGTGAGGGTAGTACTCTTGGCTGCCAGAGTTGCCAACTTAAAATTTTTGAAGGCGCTAGATTCACTCACGAAAAGCGCTAAAAAGGCGCTAAACTTACTGAAATGACAGCGAAAAAATGCGCTTCGAATCATTTCTGCTCTTTGACTTGCCATATTATAAATCACGGATACTACTAATTGCTATAGCACTAACACTCACCATTATTCCAAATTTTCTAATTCCCAATCCTCAATCTCTTCGTCCTCAGTGTCCTAGAGTTGTAGTGGTCTACATGAGGGTCCGAGGGTTGTAGTGGTCTACGAGAGGGTCCGAGGGTTGTAGTGGTCTACGAGAGGGTCCGAGGGTTGTAGTGGTCTATGTGAGGGTTTTAGGGTTGTAGTGGTCTATGTGAAGGTTCTAGGGTTTTAGTGGTCTATGTGATCGTCCTAGGGTTGTAGTGAGGGTTGTAGTTGCTGCTGCGATGACTCGTATGCTTTCAATGACCCAATGTTTTTCAGTATTCCCTTGGGCAGTTCATAATCATAACAGCAGTTTCCATTTCTTCTTAGTCTACTTCGAAGCTTTGACTTCACGATGTTCATGTGACTGAAGATACGTTTTATATCAGCGTTGGAGTGAGGCAATATCAGCACAGTCAAAGCCAACTTAGAGAGGTCGCTGAAGAGATTTTCTTTTGTTTCCACAATACACGATGAAGCTTCCTCCGCTGGAACTCAATGCGAGTAAGATTGTATTCGTTATCAGTACACATCTTTGCTAATACTAGTATTCCAGGCTTTATGGGTTGCAGATATTCACTTGCACACAGTGATGACATTGTAACACTTGGACATTGTCTGGCAAACGTTGACGAAGCTGTTTAACCCACTCCGCTGCAAACTATATTCCTCGAACATCTTTTTCATCAGGAAACTTACATTGTGCCACTCCTTTTCAAACTCGTACCCCAAGTACGGATGTGTGTCTAAGTAATTCTTTACTGAGCATCCTTCCTTTAATTTTCTGCCTGGGATGAGGACCTTAGAAACTATGATCATGTAGCAGCTTGGTTGGATCCTTTACCTCCGATTCAAATGTCTCTTTTCACCATGTCTTGCCGTTTCAGAGTCTCAGGTTCAACCCATTGCTGCAGTATTCTAACAACAGCTGATTCAATTGACAGCCATCGAGTCTGGCTTAGCTATATCAATTCTAATGGAGCTTGACCATCATTGATCAAAGAAAAGATCTTGCTTGGCGAATGGCAGAGTAGAAGGACCAATTATACAGGTCTCTCTGATCACAAGATTCAGGTTCCTAGAGAAACACTTCGTTGCAGCAAGACACAGCTAGCTGTAGAGAATGACACACACACACATGATCAGGATCAGATAACTTCTAACTTGAGTTTAGCATACACTCCACTGTTAACACCTGTCATCACAGAAGCATTGTCGGTGTCAAATGGTAAAAGAATTTGTAATTTCAACCAATTATTTTTCAATGACTTCTTGATGGCACCACGTACCCCATTAGCATTAGTCAGTCAGGTAAACAAGGTCGAAGAAAGTCATTACAATCTTCTTGCTTTCAGAATAGAACCAGATTGCGATACATAATAGAGGATACACTTCTGATTGTCTATATCACTTTTCAAGTCTCTTAAGATGCGGCAATCACATTGCACACAATTGCACTACACTTCGACCTTTTTATCTTGAAATTCTTGCATCGTTTACTGTCTGCAGATCGTGCTTTGCACAGCTCACCGAGATGATCAGCACACGTGATGAATTTTTTTTCTTGCAACGAATAGTGATGAATTTCGTTGTCTCCTGTGTGTCATCACTCACCTTTTCAAATGGAATTATGATTTGTCTTTGAGTACTGAATGACTCTTCAGCTTTCTTGTGTTTAGCTGTTTTGCTGTGTCTTTCTGTGTCACTAAGTTTGGCAGACAATGGACAATGGCAGTACTTGCAAAGACATTTTGTATCATCCCCTCTACTCTTCTTAACCACTTTTCATATATGGGGTCTTTCAACCACTCTGCTCTAAAATGTTCAGTATATTTCTTACTCATTTTGTGTTCGTTAAATGTAATGGCCTGCACACACACAATCAGCAATGTTACTGTCCTTCATAGCCAACGGATAGTTCTGTCACCACGGAGAGTCCGACTGAACCTAAAGTGAACGGGGAACTTGATGAGGGGGAGCCCGCAGGAATACACCCAAACTGAACCTGTTCAAAGAATTTTTGAACTTGTTCATTTCGATGAAGATGAATTACGCGCAATATTTGTATTGTTTTCCTTATCTAATAGGTTCCAATTAAACTTCCTAAATCAAATTAACATATTTCATTTAATGCTTGAATTCCTCATTGATTGAAATAACACAAGTTTGGCGTTAAATGAATAAATATAAGAGGCACCGAAAAGAGCGCTAAGGCGCTAAATACGAAATCTAGACGCTATCTCTATAAAATGCGTTAGATATAGCGTCAAAAGCAACCGTAGCCTGTCGCCAAATGACACCAACTAAGATGCTGTCACTCAAGTAAGTTGCTAATTTGCGGTTTTGTTTTTGACTATTGCGTGTAAAACATTAGCTTATTATCATTCTGGGCTACGTAACACGTACACTATATTTAATGTTTGTCACTATAAACTATTTTTACGTCCACAGGTTAGATAAAGTACATTTACCACACACACACTAACATGGTTAAAGAGACAAACCATCTGCTGGCAAGTACTGCATTAGCATGCAAGTATGTACACATGGATAAGGAAGTGCTTATCAAGCTGATGATATTCTACTTAAAGCCAAAACTAGATTAGTCTTTTCAGGTTGTTCACCGCACCTAAAAAAAAAATAAAAAAAAAGAGAGGTATTAAAGAATGAACAGATGATATCAGAATGACGATGGCTAAGGTACAGGAAAAGGATAGAGGCTTTCATTTGCCACCTTGGAAGAGAGAAGGTGAGAGGTAACCAGATCACAACTTTTTTCATAACATGTTGATGACATAGAAGGTGATAGTTCATCAAGAGATATAAGGAGAGTAGTCAGCGGATATAACATAAAATCAAGCAAGAAACGTGTTAGAAAAATGATGTACAGAAGTTTTTCAGTGTTACAAAAGTGGTGGTAGATGAATGGATTAAGATGATGAAAGACATGGTTAATGCAGACAGCATGCATAAATTTTAGATGTTGGAGTAACAATAGAGGTGTAGTACTAGAGAATATTCAAGATGTGTGGCCCCACGAGTGTAAAACACCTATAAATGCAAATATGGTAATTACACAGGTCTAAATCGAATGCCATGTGTGCTGCCGTCTTCTTTGAGTCAGTTTGTCTAAAGTACTGGCATTCTTAAGGAGCTCTAGTTTTTAAGATGGTAAGTAGCACTGGGAAAGTGAACAAGTTTAGCTAAGTTTCTGTATGAAAGTTCAGCTGACTTGGAATATAGTGTGCTAACAAACTTCATTACTGTCACTAGTATATTTTAGAAGATCAGTTAAAGTACCAAGAACAGTTAATCATAATTAGAAAAGCAAGGAAGAGACCAGACAGAGAGATGAATGATGAACCACCAGAGAACAATGATTTGATTTTCTTTGAAATTGTTAAGAAGCATAATCAGAAGGCAACACAGCTAAAGAAGGACTGAAAAAAAAATTGAGGAATCATTTCAAGGATCATAAAGGATGTTATGTTATGAGACAGGATCTTAGGGATCTAAGACTATCAGTTGTTGTAGGGAAACGAGGATGAATTCATTAAAAGTCAAGTAGAGTCTGACTGATTTTCCCAAATGTCATAAAAGCTGTTCGGTTAAAGAAAAGGACTGAAACGTAAGCTGAATAATGTATAAGTAATAGTGGATAGGAAGGAACAGAAGGAGCACTTTCGGCATCCGATCAACAGGACAGAGCATGAAGAGTGATGCAAAGTAACATAGACCGGTTTTAAACAAGCAGAGGTACATAGAGTATTGAGTGAAGCTGCTGAAAGACTATTATGCACTGTTAGAGATGAAGCTATTAAGGATGCTTATGTTATAGTTAATGGAAGGTTTAGAAAAGTACAAAACATACAAGACAAATGGTTTTAGCTAAAAAAAAAAAAAAAAAAAAGAGAGATTCAAGAGTAAATCATAGACACAAAAGTTGACAATTCAACGCTGAAAAATCTAGCTGAAAAAGTGGGTGGCACCAAAAGCAGAAAGATTGTCAAAGCAGGATGGCTGTAGACGTAACTCACTGGTTATTTTCAGTTTGAAGGAAGAATATGCACCAAATACCGAATAAAGGGGAAAGAAAGAAGATGTATATTAAAAGATTACTGGAGGCTGCAGAAACGCTAGATGCAGTTTGTCACAAAAAAAGAAAAGAACTGATGAATATAATTAAGAACTGAGGGAGTGATCAGTTATGTGCGCCTAGCAAGGAGGTACTTAGGCGAGCTAAGAAGCTTAAAAGTGGATGGAGTTCACTGAGATACTTATAGAATGTGGTTAGTCAAGCGAGGAGAGGAAGGAAAAGGAGTGGAGATGCAAAACGAGGCAAGAGGCCAGAGCAGCCTCCTCAGCACTGTAGAGAGGTTTGAAGTGTTATGAGACTGTGATGTCAGACTGAAAGTAATGCAGTTGAATGTTGCTGGATTAATAGCTGAAGGTAAAGAGCTGGAATTCAAGGATCGTATGCGGGAAAGTGCACCTGATAACAAAAAGGAAAAAGAAGGCAAAGGAATGTTAGGATTGGCCTTGTTTATAAGATATAGCCTTAACATTCCACAGATAGTGGATGATGACCCCCATCAGACAATACATAATGGGAAATGTAATTAGCGAACAAGTGCATTGTGGTGCTAATGTTAAATAATCCTCCAAAGAACTGCAATGATCTAGAACATTTATAATACAATGATACAATGAAGGAACGAATGAGGATGGTACATGAAACAGTAAAACGCTGATGATGGGCGATTTCAATACACAGAGACAGACTAGAGAAAATTGGATACCCATTATGATAGTAAGTCATAGTGATACAAGTTTGCTAGAGTGTATACAGGAAATAAGGAATACATCCTATAGTAATATGTCAGTGAGCACATAAAGATGAGAGTGACTGATACACCATCATCGCTAGACCTTGTCTTCGCCAAATCCTATCACTGTGTGCCGTTTTTCCTGAGACCTTTGGAACCGGTTTTCTGTGACCATTACCGGATTTTTCAGTAATACTGTTTTGAGCGGAAAGATGTTTTTAGAATATCATGATGGCTTAGATCACATTCATTTAAGTAATGCCTGGATTAAATGAGCCTTTTCATAGTGGGTGTACAAGATCACTTTAGTCACCAATAATAATTTGAGTCCAGGAAGGAAGTTTTAAAAGTAGATATATAGCTTGCCTTTTCATTATGTTAGTCTACATCACATTTACTTAAGTAAAATGTGGCATTTTGACTGAGCTGAGGCATCAGGAAGTGGGTTTCTCCTGATCTCATATTACTGGAATTTTCAATAATGCAGCCTAGAGCCAGAGATGGAGTTTTAAAGACAAGTATTGTCCTTTTGCCGTATGGTTCATTGTGCTAACCACGTTTGCTCCTGTAATGTTCAACGCTGATGCCTTCGAAACCTGGTTTATGATCCAGTTTCTCGATAATGTTATTAGAGCCTGGAACAGAATTTACACACACACACACACACACACACACACACACACACACACACATATATATATATATATTTTTATTTTTATTTTTTTGCTTTGTCGCTGTCTCCCGCGTTTGCGAGGTAGCGCAAGGAAACAGACGAAAGAAATGGCCCAACCCACCCCCATACACATGTATATACATACGTCCACACACGCAAATATACATACCTACACAGCTTTCCATGGTTTACCCCAGACGCTTCACATGCCCTGATTCAATCCACTGACACCACGTCAACCCCGGTATACCACATCGCTCCAATTCACTCTATTTCTTGCCCTCCTTTCACCCTCCTGCATGTTCAGGCCCCGATCACACAAAATCTTTTTCACTCCATCTTTCCACCTCCAATTTGGTCTCCCACTTCTCCTCGTTCCCTCCACCTCCGACACATATATCCTCTTGGTCAATCTTTCCTCACTCATTCTCTCCATGTGCCCAAACCATTTCAAAACACCCTCTTCTGCTCTCTCAACCACGCTCTTTTTATTTCCACACATCTCTCTTACCCTTACGTTACTTACTCGATCAAACTACCTCACACCACACATTGTCCTCAAACATCTCATTTCCAGCACATCCATCCTCCTGCGCACAACTCTATCCATAGCCCACGCCTCGCAACCATACAACATTGTTGGAACCACTATTCCTTCAAACATACCCATTTTTGCTTTCCGAGATAATGTTCTCGACTTCCACACATTCTTCAAGGCTCCCAGGATTTTCGCCCCCTCCCCCATCCTATGATCCACTTCCGCTTCCATTGTTCCATCCGCTGCCAGATCCACTCCCAGATATCTAAAACACTTTACTTCCTCCAGTTTTTCTCCATTCAAACTTACCTCCCAATTGACTTGACCCTCAACCCGACTGTACCTAATTACCTTGCTCTTATTCACATTTACTCTTAACTTTCTTCTTTCACACACTTTACCAAACTCAGTCACCAGCTTCTGCAGTTTCTCACATGAATCAGCCACCAGCGCTGTATCATCAGCGAACAACAACTGACTCACTTCCCAAGCTCTCTCATCCCCAACAGACTTCATACTTGCCCCTCTTTCCAAAACTCTTGCATTCACCTCCCTAACAACCCCATCCATAAACAAATTAAACAACCATGGAGACATCACACACCCCTGCCGCAAACCTACATTCACTGAGAACCAATCACTTTCCTCTCTTCCTACACGTACACATGCCTTACATCCTCGATAAAAACTTTTCACTGCTTCTAACAACTTGCCTCCCACACCATATATTCTTAATACCTTCCACAGAGAATCTCTATCAACTCTATCATATGCCTTCTCCAGATCCATAAATGCTACATACAAATCCATTTGCTTTTCTAAGTATTTCTCACATACATTCTTCAAGGCAAACACCTGATCCACACATCCTCTATTATTATTATCATTATTTTGCTTTGTCGCTGTCTCCCGCGTTTGCGAGTTAGCGCAAGGAAACAGACGAAAGAAATAGCCCAACCCACCCCCATAGACATGTATATACATACGCGTCCACACACGCAAATATACATACCTATACATCTCAATGTACACATATATATGCACACACAGACACATACATATATACCCATGCACACAATTCACACTGTCTGCCTTTATTCATTCCCATCGCCACCTCGCCACACATGGAAAACCATCCCCCTCCTCCCTCATGTGTGCGAGGTAGCGCTAGGAAAAGACAACAAAGGCCCCATTCGTTCACACTCAGTCTCTAGCTGTCATGCAATAATGCCCGAAACCACAGCTCCCTTTCCACATCCAGGCCCCACACAACTTTCCATGGTTTACCCCAGACGCTTCACATGCCCTGATTCAATCCACTGACAGCACGTCAACCCCGGTATACCACATCAATCCAATTCACTCTATTCCTTGCCCGCCTTTCACCCTCCTGCATGTTCAGGCCCCGATCACTCAAAATCTTTTTCACTCCATCTTTCCACCTCCAATTTGGTCTCCCACTTCTCCTCGTTCCCTCCACCTCCGACACATATTCTCTTGGTCAATCTTTCCTCACTCATTCTCTCCATGTGCCCAAACCATTTCAAAGCACCCTCTTCTGCTCTCTCAACCACGCTCTTTTTATTTCCACACATCTCTCTTACCCTTACATTACTTACTAGATCAACCTACCTCACACCACACATTGTCCTCAAACATCTGATTTCCAGCACATCCACCCTCCTGCGCACAACTCTATCCATAGCCCACGCCTCGCAACCATACAACATTGTTGGAACCACTATTCCTTCAAACATACCCATTTTTGCTTTCCGAGATAATGTTCTCGACTTCCACACATTCTTCAAGGCTCCCAGGATTTTCGCCCCCTCCCCCACCCTATGATTCACTTCCGCTTCCATGGTTCCATCAGCTGCCAGATCCAGTCCCAGATATCTAAAACACTTTACTTCCTCCAGTTTTTCTCCATTTAAACTTACCTCCCAATTGACTTGACCCTCAACCCTACTGTACCTAATAACCTTGCTCTTATTCACATTTACTCTTAACTTTCTTCTTTCACACACTTTACCAAACTCAGTCACCAGCTTCTGCAGTTTCTCACATGAATCAGCCACCAGCGCTGTATCATCAGCGAACAACAACTGACTCACTTCCCAAGCTCTCTCATCTACAACAGACTTCATACTTGCCCCTCTTTCCAAAACTCTTGCATTCACCTCCCTAACAACCCCATCCATAAACAAATTAAACAACCATGGAGACATCACACACCCCTGCCGCAAACCTACATTCACTGAGAACCAATCACTTTCCTCTCTTCCTACACGTACACATGCCTTACATCCTCGATAAAAACTTTTCACTGCTTCTAACAACTTGCCTCCCACACCATATATTCTTAATACCTTCCAGAGAGCATCTCCATCAACTCTATCATATGCCTTCTCCAGATCCATAAATGCTACATACAAATCCATTTGCTTTCTAAGTATTTCTCACATGCATTCTTCAAAGCAAACACCTGATCCACACATCCTCTACCACTTCTGAAACCACACTGCTCTTCCCCAATATGATGCTCTGTACATGCCTTCACCCTCTCAATCAATACCCTCCCATGTAATTTGCCAGGAATACTCAACAAACTTATACCTCTGTAATTTGAGCACTCACTCTTATCCCCTTTGCCTTTGTACAATGGCACTATGCACGAATTCCGCCAATCCTCAGGCACCTCACCATGAGTCATACATACATTAAATAACCTTACCAACCAGTCAACAATACAGTCACCCCCTTTTTTAATAAATTCCACTGCAATACCATCCAAACCTGCTGCCTTGCCGGCTTTCATCTTCCGCAAAGCTTTTACTACCTCTTCTCTGTTTACCAAATCATTTCCCCTAACCCTATCACTTTGCACACGACCTCGACCAAAACACCCTGTATCTGCCACTCTATCATCAAACACATTCAACAAACCTTCAAAATACTCACTCCATCTCCTTCTCACATCACCACTACTTGTTATCACCTCCCCATTAGCGCCCTTCACTGAAGTTCCCATTTGCTCCCTTGTCTTACGCACTTTATTTACCTCTTTCCAGAACATCTTTTTATTCTCCCTAAAATTTAATGATACTCTCTCACACCAACTCTCATTTGCCCTTTTTCACCTCTTGCACCTTTCTCTTGACCTCCTGTCTCTTTCTTTTATACATCTCCCACTCAATTGCATTTTTTCCCTGCAAAAATCATCCATATGCCTCTCTCTTCTCTTTCACTAATAATCTTACTTCTTCATCCCACCACTCACTACCCTTTCTAATCAACCCACCTCCCACGCTTCTCATGCCACAAGCATCTTTTGCGCACTCCATCACTGCTTCCCTAAATACATCCCATTCCTCCCCCACTCCCTTTACTTCCATTGTTCTCATCTTTTTCCATTCTGTACTCAGTCTCTCCTGGTACTTCCTCACACAAGTCTCCTTCCCAAGCTCACTTACTCTCACCACCGTCTTCACGCCAACATTCACTCCTCTTTTCTGAAAACCCATACAAATCTTCACCTTAGCCTCCACAAGATAATGATCAGACATCCCTCCAGTTGCACCTCTCAGCACATTAACATCCAAAAGTCTCTCTTTCGCGCGCCTGTCAATTAACACGTAATCCAATAACGCTCTCTGGCCATCTCTCCTACTTACATACGTATACTTATGTATATCTCGCTTTTTAAACCAGGTATTCCCAATCACCAGTCCTTTTTCAGCACATAAATCTACAATCTCTTCACCATTTCCATTTACAACACTGAACACCCCATGTATACCAATTATTCCCTCAACTGCCACATGAGTCACCTTTGCATTCAAATCACCCATCACTATAACCCGGTCTTGTGCATCAAAACAACTAACACATTCATTCAGCTGCTCCCAGCACACTTGCCTCTCATGATCTTTTTTCTCATGCCCAGGTGCATATGCACCAATAATCGCCCATCTCTCTCCATCAACTTTCAGTTTTACCCATATTAATCGAGAATTTACTTTCTTACATTCTATCACATACTCCCACAACTCCTGTTTCAGGAGTACTGCTTCTCCTTCCCTTGCTCTTGTCCTCTCACTAACCCCTGACTTTACACACAAGACATTCCCATATATATATATATATATATATATATATATATATATATATATATATATATATATATATATATATATATATATATATATATATATATATATATATATATATATATATATATATTTTTTTTTTTTTTATACTTTGTCCCTGTCTCCCGCGTTTGCGAGGTAGCGCAAGGAAACAGACGAAAAGAAATGGCCCCAACCCCCCCCCCCCCATACACATGTACATACACACGTCCACACACGCAAATATACATACCTACACAGCTTTCCATGGTTTACCCCAGACGCTTCACATGCCTTGATTCAATCCACTGACAGCACGTCAACCCCTGTATACCACATGACTCCAATTCACTCTATTCCTTGCCCTCCTTTCACCCTCCTGCATGTTCAGGCCCCGATCACTCAAAATTTTTTTTCACTCCACTTTCCACCCCAAATTTTGGTCCCCACTTCTCCCTTTCCCTCCACCTCCACACAAATTTTCTCTGGTCAATCTTCCTCACTCATTCTCTCCATTCCCAAACCATTTCAAAGCACCCCTTCTCCCTCTCAACCACGCTCTTTTTTTTTCCACACCCCCCTTACCCTTACATTACTTACTCGATCAACCCACCTCCACCACACATTGCCCCAAAACATCTGTTTTCCCAGCACACCACCCTCCTGCGCACAACTCTATCCATAGCCCACGCCTCGCAACCATACAACATTGTTGGAACCACTATTCCTTCAAACATACCCATTTTTGCTTTCCGAGATAATGTTCTCGACTTCCACACATTCTTCAAGGCTCCCAGGATTTTCGCCCCCCTCCCCCACCCTATGATTCACTTCCGCTTCCATGGTTCCATCAGCTGCCAGATCCACTCCCAGATATCTAAAACACTTTACTTCCTCCAGTTTTTCTCCATTTAAACTTACCTCCCAATTGACTTGACCCTCAACCCTACTGTACCTAATAACCTTGCTCTTATTCACATTTACTCTTAACTTTCTTCTTCCACACACTTTACCAAACTCAGTCACCAGCTTCTGCAGTTTCTCACATGAATCAGCCACCAGCGCTGTATCATCAGCGAACAACAACTGACTCACTTCCCAAGCTCTCTCATCCACAACAGACTTCATACTTGCCCCTCTTTCCAAAACTCTTGCATTCACCTCACCTAACAACCCCATCCATAAACAAATTAAACAACCATGGAGACATCACATACCCCTGCCGCAAACCTACATTCACTGAGAACCAATCACTTTCCTCTCTTCCTACACGTACACATGCCTTACATCCTCGATAAAAACTTTTCACTGCTTCTAAAAACTTGCCTCCCACACAATATATTCTTAATACCTTCCACAGAGCATCTCCATCAACTCTATCATATGCCTTCTCCAGATCCATAAATGCTACATACAAATCCATTTGCTTTTCTAAGTATTTCTCACATGCATTCTTCAAAGCAAACACCTGATCCACACATCCTCTACCACTTCTGAAACCACACTGCTCTTCCCCAATATGATGCTCTGTACATGCCTTCACCCTCTCAGTCAATACCCTCCCATATAATTTCCCAGGAATACTCAACAAACTTATACCTCTGTGATTTGAACACTCACTCTTATCCCCTTTGCCTTTGTACAATGGCACTATGCACGCATTCCGCCAATCCTCAGGCACCTCACCATGAGTCATACATACATTAAATAACCTTACCAACCAGTCAACAATACAGTCACCCCCTTTTTTAATAAATTCCACTGCAATACCATCCAAACCTGCTGCCTTGCCGGCTTTCATCTTCCGCAAAGCTTTTACTACCTCTTCTCTGTTTACCAAATCATTTTCCCTAACCCTATCACTTTGCACACGACCTCGACCAAAACACCCTATATCTGCCACTCTATCATCAAACACATTTAACAAACCTTCAAAATACTCACTCCATCTCCTTCTCACATCACCACTACTTGTTATCACCTCCCCATTAGCGCCCTTCACTGAAGTTCCCATTTGCTCCCTTGTCTTACGCACTTTATTTACCTCTTTCCAGAACATCTTTTTATTCTCCCTAAAATTTAATGATACTCTCTCACCCCAACTCTCATTTGCCCTTTTTCACCTCTTGCACCTTTCTCTTGACCTCCTGTCTCTTTCTTTTATACATCTCCCACTCAATTGCATTTTTTCCCTGCAAAAATCGTCCAAATGCCTCTCTCTTCTCTTTCACTAATAATCTTACTTCTTCATCCCACCACTCACTACCCTTTCTAATCAACCCACCTCCCACGCTTCTCATGCCACAAGCATCTTTTGCGCACTCCATCACTGCTTCCCTAAATACATCCCATTCCTCCCCCACTCCCTTTACTTCCATTGTTCTCATCTTTTTCCATTCTGTACTCAGTCTCTCCTGGTACTTCCTCACACAAGTCTCCTTCCCAAGCTCACTTACTCTCACCACCCTCTTCACCCCAACATTCACTCCTCTTTTCTGACAACCCATACAAATCTTCACCTTAGCCTCCAGAAGATAATGATCAGACATCCCTCCAGTTGCACCTCTCAGCACATTAACATCCAAAAGTCTCTCTTTCGCGCGCCTGTCAATTAACACGCAATCCAATAACGCTCTCTGGCCATCTCTCCTACTTACATACGTATACTTATGTATATCTCGCTTTCTAAACCAGGTATTCCCAATCACCAGTCCTTTTTCAGCACATAAATCTACAATCTCTTCACCATTTCCATTTACAACACTGAACACCCCATGTATACCAATTATTCCCTCAACTGCCACATTAGTCACCTTTGCATTCAAATCACCCATCACTATAACCCGGTCTTGTGCATCAAAACAACTAACACATTCATTCAGCTGCTCCCAGCACACTTGCCTCTCATGGTCTTTTTTCTCATGCCCAGGTGCATATGCACCAATAATCACCCATCTTTCTCCATCAACTTTCAGTTTTACCCATATTAATCGAGAATTTACTTTCTTACATTCTATCACATACTCCCACAACTCCTGTTTCAGGAGTACTGCTTCTCCTTCCCTTGCTCTTGTCCTCTCACTAACCCCTGACTTTACACACAAGACATTCCCATATATATATATATATATATATATATATATATATATATATATATATATATATATATATATATATATATATATATATATATATATATATATATATATATATATATTTTTTTTTTTTTTTTATACTTTGTCCCTGTCTCCCGCGTTTGCGAGGTAGCGCAAGGAAACAGACGAAAGAAATGGCCCCACCCCCCCCCCCCCATACACATGTACATACACACGTCCACACACGCAAATATACATACCTACACAGCTTTCCATGGTTTACCCCAGACGCTTCACATGCCTTGATTCAATCCACTGACAGCACGTCAACCCCTGTATACCACATGACTCCAATTCACTCTATTCCTTGCCCTCCTTTCACCCTCCTGCATGTTCAGGCCCCGATCACACAAAATCTTTTTCACTCCATCTTTCCACCTCCAATTTGGTCTCCCTCTTCTCCTCGTTCCCTCCACCTCCGACACATATATCCTCTTGGTCAATCTCTCCTCACTCATTCTCTCCATGTGCCCAAACCATTTCAAAACACCCTCTTCTGCTCTCTCAACCACGCTCTTTTTATTTCCACACATCTCTCTTACCCTTACGTTACTTACTCGATCAAACCACCTCACACCACACATTGTCCTCAAACATCTCATTTCCAGCACATCCATCCTCCTGCGCACATCTCTCTCTCTCTCTCTCTCTCTCTCTCTCTATATATATATATATATATATATATATATATATATATATATATATATATATATATATATATATATATATATATATATATATATATATATATATATATATATATATATATATATATATATATATATATAATCCCTGGGGATAGGGGATTAAGAATACTTCCCACGTATTCCCTGCGTGTCGTAGAAGGGACTAAAAGGGGAGGGAGCGGGGGGCTGGAAATCCTCCCCTCTCGTTTTTTTTTAAATTTTCCAAAAGAAGGAACAGAGGGGGCCAGGTGAGGATATTCCAAAAAAGGCCCAGTCCTCTGTTCTTAACGCTACCTCGCTAACGCGGGAAATGGCGAATAGTTTAAAAGAAAAAAGAAATATATATATATATATATATATATATATATATATATATATATATATATATATATATATATATATATATATATATCATTAAATTTTAGGGAGAATAAAAAGATGTTCTGGAAGGAGGTGAATAAAGTGCGTAAGACAAGGGAGCAAATGGGAACTTCAGTGAAGGGCGCAAATGGGGAGGTGATAACAAGTAGTGGTGATGTGAGAAGGAGATGGAGTGAATATTTTGAAGGTTTGTTGAATGTGTTTGATGATAGAGTGGCAGATATAGGGTGTTTTGGTCGAGGTGGTGTGCAAAGTGCGTGGGTTAGGGAAAATGAGTTGGTAAACAGAGAAGAGGTAGTAAAAGCTTTGCGGAAGATGAAAGCCGGCAAGGCAGCAGGTTTGGATGGTATTGCAGTGGAATTTATTAAAAAAGGGAGTGACTGTATTGTTGACTGGTTGGTAAGGTTATTTAATGTATGTATGACTCATGGTGAGGTGCCTGAGGATTGGCAGAATGCGTGCATAGTGCCATTGTACAAAGGCAAAGGGGATAAGAGTGAGTGCTCAAATTACAGAGGTATAAGTTTGTTGAGTATTCCTGGGAAATTATATGGGAGGGTATTGATTGAGAGGGTGAAGGCATGTACAGAGCATCAGATTGGGGAAGAGCAGTGTGGTTTCAGAAGTGGTAGAGGATGTGTGGATCAGGTGTTTGCTTTGAAGAATGTATGTGAGAAATACTTAGAAAAGCAAATGGATTTGTATGTAGCATTTATGGATCTGGAGAAGGCATATGATAGAGTTGATAGAGATGCTCTGTGGAAGGTATTAAGAATATATGGTGTGGGAGGCAAGTTGTTAGAAGCAGTGAAAAGTTTTTATCGAGGATGTAAGGCATGTGTACGTGTAGGAAGAGAGGAAAGTGATTGGTTCTCAGTGAATGTAGGTTTGCGGCAGGGGTGTGTGATGTCTCCATGGTTGTTTAATTTGTTTATGGATGGGGTTGTTAGGGAGGTGAATGTAAGAGTTTTGGAAAGAGGGGCAAGTATGAAGTCTGTTGGGGATGAGAGAGCTTGGGAAGTGAGTCAGTTGTTGTTCGCTGATGATACAGCGCTGGTGGCTGATTCATGTGAGAAACTGCAGAAGCTGGTGACTGAGTTTGGTAAAGTCTGTGAAAGAAGAAAGTTAAGAGTAAATGTGAATGAGAGCAAGGTTATTAGGTACAGTAGGGTTGAGGGTCAATTCAATTGGGAGGTGAGTTTGAATGGAGAAAAACTGGAGGAAGTGAAGTGTTTTAGATATCTTGGAGTGGATCTGGCAGCGGATGGAACCATGGAAGCGGAAGTGGATCATAGGGTGGGGGAGGGGGCGAAAATTCTGGGAGCCTTGAAGAATGTGTGGAAGTCGAGAACATTATCTCAGAAAGCAAAAATGGGTATGTTTGAAGGAATAGTGGTTCCAACAATGTTTTATGGTTGCGAGGCGTGGACTATGGATAGAGTTGTGCGCAGGAGGATGGATGTGCTGGAAATGAAATGTTTGAGGACAATGTGTGGTGTGAGGTGGTTTGATCGAGTAAGTAACGTAAGGGTAAGAGAGATGTGTGGAAATAAAAAGAGCGTGGTTGAGAGAGCAGAAGAGGGTGTTTTGAAATGGTTTGGTCACATGGAGAGAATGATTGAGGAAAGATTGACCAAGAGGATATATGTGTCGGAGGTGGAGGGAACGAGGAGACGAGGGAGACCAAATTGGAGGTGGAAAGATGGAGTGAAAAAGATTTTGTGTGATCGGGGCCTGAACATGCCGGAGGGTGAAAGGAGGGCAAAGAATAGAGTGAATTGGAGCGATGTGGTATACCAGGGTTGACGTGCTGTCAGTGGATTGAATCAAGGCATGTGTATGGGGGTTGGTTGGGCCATTTCTCTCGTTTGTTTGCTTGCGCTACCTCGCAAACGCGGGAGACAGCGACAAAGCAAAAAAAAAAAAATATTTATATATATATATATATATATATATATATATATATATATATATATATATATATATATATATATATATATATATATATTTATATATATATATCATTAGACAAGTGACTTATACAGAAGATATTACGAGAGGTACTAGACATATTCAACAGAAGAGAGGTTACAAGTAAGGCAACATATGTTGATATAATGAAAAAGTTCTAACAGGGAGGGAAATTCATGAAAGGGGCTGGTACTACTACTGCCAGAGCCCTCCCTCTTATTGGCAGAAAAGTTAGGCAAGAAACCTGGATATTCTTAGCACCCCCATAGTGCTGAGGATTAGGGGCCACAGATTTGCTGTCCTCTGTCATGAATTATGACTGTACAACGCGGAGTTATATGAATACGAATAAAGTGTATATGAACGCGCACCTTCATAGGTTCATAGGTTCGGTAAAACGCTATCAGCTGGCTATGTGTTCTGTTCGGAAACAACCGATAGACCCCGTTGCTCACCATTGTGAGACGAAGGGTATTCGAGTACTTAGTATTTCGAATAGTTGTTTCCTATTATACAGTCCCTTAGCCTAGCGGTTAGCATGCCTGCCTCTTGCACAAGGGGTCCCAGCTTCGATCCTGGCTGTTGGAGCTTTGTATGTTCTATGAAGGTGCGCGTTCATATACACTTTATTCGTATTCATATAACTCCGCGTTGTACAGTCAGGTTCGGTAAAACGCTATCAGCTGGCTATGTGTTCTGTTCGGAAACAACCGATAGACCCCGTTGCTCACCATTGTGAGACGAAGGGTATTCGAGTACTTAGTATTTCGAATAGTTGTTTCCTATTATACAGTCCCTTAGCCTAGCGGTTAGCATGCCTGCCTCTTGCACAAGGGGTCCCAGCTTCGATCCTGGCTGTTGGAGCTTTGTATGTTCTATGAAGGTGCGCGTTCATATACACTTTATTCGTATTCATATAACTCCGCGTTGTACAGTCAGGTTCGGTAAAACGCTATCAGATGGCTGTGTTCTGTTCGGAAACAACCGATAGACCCCGTTGCTCACCATTGTGAGACGAAGGGTATTCGAGTACTTAGTATTTCGAATAGTTATTTCCTATTATACAGTCCCTTAGCCTAACGGTTAGCATGCCTGCCTCTTGCACAAGGGGTCCCAGCTTCGAGCCTGGCTGTTGGAGCTTTGTATGTTCTATGAAGGTGCGCGTTCATATACACTTTATTCGTATATATATATATATATATATATATATATATATATATATATATATATATATATATATATATATGTATATATATATATTTATTTATTTATCATACTTTGTCGCTGTCTCCCGCGTTAGCAAGGTAGCGCAAGGAAACAGATGAAAGAATGGCAACCCCACCCACATACACATTATACATAAACGCCCACACACGCACATATACATACCTATATATTCCAACGAATACATACATATACATACCAAGACAAATATGTATATGCTGCCTTCATCCTTTCTCGCCGCCACCGCCCCCACATGAAATAACACCCCACTCCCCCTGCGTGTGGGCGAGGTAGCGTTAGGAAAAGACAACAAAGGCCACATTCGTTCGCACTCAGTTTCTAGCTGTCATGTGTAATGCACCGAAGCCACAGCTCCCTTTTCCTAATCCAGGCCCCACAAAACTTTCCATGGTTTAACCCAGACGCTTCCCATGCCCTGATTCAATCCATTGACAGCATGTCGACTCCGGTATACTACATCAGTTCCAGTTCCCTCTATTCCTTGCACGCCTTTCACCCTCCTGTATGTCCAGGCCGCGATCCTTCAAAATCTATTTTACTCCATTCTTTCACCTCCGCTTTGGTCTCCCACTTCTCCTCTTTCCCTCCACCTTTGACACATTTTTCCTCTTGGTCAATCTTTCCTCACTCATTCTCTCCATGTGACCAAACCATTTCAATACACCCTCTTCTGCTCTTTCAACCACACTCTTTTTATTACCATACATCTCTCTTACCCCCTCATTACTTACTCGATCAAACCAATTTACACCACATATTGTCCTCAAACATTTCATTTCCAACACATCCATCCTCCTATGCACAAAACTACCTATAGCCCACGCCTCACAACCATATAACATTGTTAGAACCACTATTCATTCAAACATACCCATCTTTACTCTCCGAGATAACGTTCTCGCCTTCCACACATTATTCAACGCTTCGAAAACCTTCGCCCCCTCTCCCACCCTGTGACTCACTTCCGCTTCCATGGTTCCATCCGCTGCTAAATCCACTCCCAGATATCTAAAACACTTCACTTCCTCCAGTTTTCCTCCATTCAAACTTACCTCCCAATTGACTTGTTCCTCAACCCTACCTTGCTCTTATTCACATTTATTCTCAACCTTCTTCTTTCACACACTTTACCAAACTCAGTCACCAGCTTCTGCGGTTTCCCACCCGAATCAGCCATCAGCGAACAACAACTGACCCACTTCCAAAGCCCTCTCATCGACAAGAGACTGCATACACACCCTTCTTTCCAAAACTCTTGCATTTACCTTCCTAACAACCCTATCTGTAAACAACTTAAACAACCATGGGGAC
Source organism: Panulirus ornatus (assembly GCF_036320965.1). Classification (NCBI taxonomy): domain Eukaryota; kingdom Metazoa; phylum Arthropoda; class Malacostraca; order Decapoda; family Palinuridae; genus Panulirus; species Panulirus ornatus. Next base: position 46,972,377 of record NC_092242.1, on the reverse strand, counting down.
ATCATTCACCCCTACCGCAAACCGACATTAGCAGGGAACCAGTCACTTTCCTCTCTTCCTACTCGTGCACATTCCTTCACATTCTCGATGAAAACTTTTCATTGCTTCTAGCAGCTTACCACCCACACTATATATTCTTAATACCTTTCACAGAGCATCTCTATCATCTCTATCATATGCCTTCTCCAGATCCATAAATGCTACATACAAATCCATTGGCTTTTCTAAGTATTTGTCATACACATTCTTCAAAGCAAACACCTGATCCACACATCCTCTACCACTTCTGAAACCGCACTGCTTCTCCCAAACTGATGCTCTGTACATGCCCTGTCCCTCTCAATCAATACCCTCCCATATAATTTCCCAGGAATACTCAAAAAACTTATATCTATATAATCTGAACACTCACCTTTATCCCCTTTGCCTTTGTATAGTGGCACTATGCATGCATTCCGCCAATCCTCAGGCACTTCACCACGCACCATACATGCATTGAATATCCTCACCAACCAATCAACAACACAGTCACCCGCTTTTTGATAAATTCCACAGCAATGCCATCCAAACCCGCCGCCTTGCCGGCTTTCAGCTTCCGCAAAGCTTTCACTACCTCTTCTCTGTTTACCAAATTATTCTTCCTGACCTCACTTCGCACACCACTTCGACCAAAACACCCTATATCTGTCACTCTATTATCAAACACATTCAACAAACCTTCAAAATACTTACTCCCTCTCCCTCTCACTTCACCACCACTTGTTATTACCTTCCCATTTGCCCCCTTCACCGATGTTCCCATTTGTTCTCTTGTCTTACGCACTTTATTTACCTCCTTCCAAAACATCTTTTTATTCTTCCTTAAAATTCAATGATACCCTCTCACTCTTTTTCACCTCTTGCACCTTTCTCTTGATCTCTTGCCTCTTTCTTTTATACATCTCCCAGTCATTTGTACTATTTCCCTGCAAAAATCGTGCGAATGCCTCTCTTTTCTCTTTCACTAACAATCTTACTTCTTCATTACACCACTCACTAACCTTTCTAGTCTGCCCACCTCCCACCTTTCTCATGCCACATGTGTCTTTTGCGAAAGCCATCACTGCTTCATTAAATACATCCTATTCCTCCCCCACTCCCCTTACGTCATTTGCTCTTACCTTTTTGCATTCTGCACTCAATCTCTCCTGGTACTTCCTCACACAAGTCTCCTTTCCAAGCTCACTTACTCTTACCACTCTCTTCACCCCAACATTCTCTCCTTTTCTGAAAACCTGTACATATCTTCACCTTCACCTCCACAAGATAATGATCAGACATCCCTCCAGTTGCCCCTCTCAGCACATTAACATCCAAAAGTCTCTCTTTCACGCGGTTATCACTTAACACGTAATGCAATAACGCCCTCTGGCCATCTCTCCTACTTACGTACGTATACTTATGTATGTCTCTCTTCTTAAACCAGGTATTACCAATCACCAGTCCTTTTTCAGTACAGAAATCTACAAGCTCTTCACCATTTCATTTACAACACTGAAATGCCACATTACTCACCTTTGCATTCAAATCACCCATTACTATAACCTGGTCTCGGGCATCAAAGCTTCTAACACTCACTCAGCTGTTCCCAAAACACTTAACTCTCATGACTTTCTTCTCATGATCAGGTGTATAGGCACCAATAATCACCCATCTCTGTCCATCTACTTTTAGGTTTACCCATATCAATCTAGAGTTTACTTTCTTACGCTCTATCATATACTTCCACAACTCCTGCTTCAGGAGCAGTGCTACACCTTCCTTTGCTCTTTTCCTCTCACCAACCCCTGACTTTACCCCTAAAACATTCTCAAACCACTCCTCCCCTTTACCTTTGAGCTTCGTTTCACTCAGAGCCAAAACAAGCATGTTCCTTTCCTCAAACATACTACCTATCTCTCCTCTTTTCTCATCTTGGTTACATTCACACACATTTAGACATTTATGATATATATATCATTAGCCTAGTGCCCAACTTCTCGACCAGCCCCTAGCTAGGTGGACCGTAGATCGACTACCGCGACCGGGATTCGAACCTCTGAGGTGATCGTCTTGAATCTGGATGAAACGAATCCTGAAGCTCGCAACGAGGTCAGGGTGTGTGTTTTATGATCCATCATATTTCTAGGTAGTTCTATTTTGTTTTTTGCTTTTGCTTTGTTCTTGAACGCGTTGATCACTTTAGTATGTCCTCTGGTGTTGTCAGCAGTGATTTGGAGTGTACCTTGACAGCATCAGCTTTAACTGAAGGCTGGTAGGCTGGTATTCTTTGGATATGTCCTAAGGTATTGTATAACCAATGCCTTGGTGTCAGGTCAAAAATATAAGTTTTCCTCGACGTAAACTCTCGACATACTTTTCTCAAATCTTCGAAGTTCTTGTTTCTGTTTATCTGCTGCATATGATTTTTGTCCATTTGGGTCTAAGATGTAAACAGTGTAGCGTCATATGGGAGTGTTATGGTTCAGTTATGTTTGGTGATGGAACTGAAACAGGGACGCGGAAACAAGGGTAACAACAACAACAACAACAACAACAACGTTTTATTTGATTATATACAGATAGATGGTGAGGTAGTCGAGGGGCGGAGAGCGCGGGACTGTGGTAGGAAGAAGAGATCAAATGAGGTAAAGGAAGATGCTGGGGGCAGGTTTTGCAGGAATCCTGCAGTGCTAGTCAACACAGGATAAAAGACATGATCCCATGGAATAGGTGCGTGGCTTTCAAAGCTTCATGCAACTTCAGAAGTGGGAGTTGTGGCTGTGAGTGGCGACTGCCGTTCCTACTTGTGCTGCAGGAGGGCCATGGGCATAGCCGTTGGTCCCCTCCTTGTTGCTGCTTCTCGTAGGCGATGTCCCACCTGAGTCCTGCCAAAGGTAGACGTTGGAGATTAGACGCCATAACACTTGTTATGATGATGAAACGTCAGGAGTCACATAGAAGACTTCCATTGAAGGAGAAGGCGCCCAAGGACGTTGCAACCAGATTAATGGTGATAAACATCATATTGTATGAGTGCGTCTGACTCAGCTAAAATAAAACATTGCTGGAATCGTTCTCGATGAACTCAAACAAAAGCATTATGTTATGTTACTCAGATCAGCCGATCAACCTCATCAATTGTACCGCCTGCTGGGATCGACGCAGTCAACTCATTCATAAGACCAATTTTTCTCCAGTCACCGCTGGCATTATACCATGAAATACTCAATACGGCAACTGGCGGCAGGAGTATATAGTTAGTTCTCATGTCGCAGTATTTCTGAAAATGGATGAAGATGTAACATTGAAGGACGGCTACAAATGCTTCAGGGCAATCCTCACCGCAGTCAACAGCGTATTACCAAAAGTCTGTTAATTTGTCGGAATATTTGTGGGGCCTAGATGTGGAAAGGGAGCTGTGGTTTCGATGCATTATACATGACAGTTAGAGACAAAGTGTGAACGAATGTGGCTTTTGTTGTCTTTTCCTGGCGCTACCTCGCGCACATGCGGAGTGAGCTTTGGAGGGAGGGGGTTCTCATTTCATGTGGGGCGGGGTGGCGACGGGAATGAATAAGAGCAGACAGCATGAATTAAGTACATGTGTATGTACATATATACATATGTATACATATGTGTGGAAGAAGAAAGTTAAGAGTAAATGTGAATAAGAGCAAGGTTATTAGGTACAGTAGGATTGAGGGTCAAGTCAATTGGGAGGTGAGTTTGAATGGAGGAAAACTGGAGGAAGTGAAGTGTTTTAGATATCTGGGAGTGGATCTGGCAGCGGATGGAACCATGGAAGCGGAAGTGGATCATAGGGTGGGGGAGGGGGCGAAAATCCTGGGGGCCTTGAAGAATGTGTGGAAGTCGAGAACATTATCTCGGAAAGCAAAAATGGGTATGTTTGAAGGAATGGTGGTTCCAACAATGTTGTATGGTTGCGAGTCGTGGGCTATGGATAGAGTTGTGCGCAGGAGGATGGATGTGCTGGAAATGAGATGTTTGAGGACAGTGTGTGGTGTGAGGTGGTTTGATCAAGTGAGTAACGTAAGGGTAAGAGAGATGTGTGGAAATAAAAAGAGCGTGGTTGAGAGAGCAGAAGAGGGTGTTTTGAAGTGGTTTGGGCACATGGAGAGGATGAGTGAGGAAAGATTGACCAAGAGGATATATGTGTCGGAGGTGGAGGGAACAAGGAGAAGAGGGAGACCAAATTGGAGGTGGAAAGATGGAGTGAAAAAGATTTTGTGTGATCGGGGCCTGAACATGCAGGAGGGTGAAAGGAGGGCAAGGAATAGAGTGAATTGGAGCGATATGGTATACCGGGGTTGACGTGCTGTCAGTGGATTGAAGCAGGGCATGTGAAGCGTCTGGGGTAAACCATGGAAAGCTGTGTAGGTATGTATATTTGCGTGTGTGGGACGTATGTATATACATGTGTATGGGGGGGGGGGGCATTTCTTTCGTCTGTTTCCTTGCGCTACCTCGCAAACACGGGAGACAGCGACAAAGTATAATATAAATAATAAATATATATATATATATATATATATATATATATATATATATATATATATATATATATATATATATATATATATATATGTATGTATATATATATATATATATATATATATATATATATATATATATATATATATATATATATATATATATATATATATATATATATATATATATGTATGTATATATATATATATATATATATATATATATATATATATATATATATATATATATATATATATATTTATATATATATATATATATATATTTATTTATTTTGCTTTGTCCCTGTATCCAGCGTTTGCGAGGTAGCGCAAGGAAACAGACGAAAGAAATGGCCCAACCCACCACCATACACATGTATATACATACACGTCCACACACGCAAATATACATACCCATACATCTCAATGTACACATGTATATACACACACAGACACTTACATATATACACATGCACACAATTCACACTGTCTGCCTTAATTCACTTCCATCGCCACCTCGCCACACATGGAATAATATCCCCTCCCCCCTCATGTGTGCGAGGTAGCGCTAGGAACAGACAACAAAGGCCCCATTCGTTCACACTCAGTCTCTAGCTGTCATGCAATAATGCCCGAAACCACAGCTCCCTTTGCACATCCAGGACACACAGAACTTTCCAAGGTTTACCCCAGACGCTTGACATGCCCTGATTCAATCCACTGACAGCACTTCGACCCCGGTATACCACATCGATCCAATTCACTCTATTCCTTGCACGCCTTTCACCCTCCTGCATGTTCATTCCCCGATCATTCAAAATCTTTTCACTACATCTTTCCACCTCCAATTTGGTCCCCACTTCTCCTCGTTCCCTCCACCTCCGACACATATATCCTCTTGGTCAATCTTTCCTCACTCATTCTCTCCATGTGCCCAAACCATTTCAGAACACCCTCTTCTGCTCTCTCAACCACGCTCTTTTTATTTCCACACATCTCTCTTACCCTTACATTACTTACTCGATCAAACCACCTCACACCACACATTGTCCTCAAACATCTCATTTCCAGCACATCCACCCTCCTGCGCACAACTCTATCCATAGCCCACGCCTCGCAACCATACAACATTGTTGGAACCACTATTTCTTCAAACATACCCATTTTTGCTTTCCGAGATAATGTTCTCGACTTCCACACATTCTTCAAGGCTCCCAGGATTTTCGCCCCCTCCCCCACCCTATGATTCACTTCCGCTTCCATGGTTCCATCCGCTGCCAGATCCACTCCCAGATATCTAAAACACTTTACTTCCTCCAGTTTTTCTCCATTCAAACTTACCTTCCAATTGACTTGACCCTCAACCCTACTTGCTCTTATTTACATTTACTCTTAACTTTCTTCTTTCACACACTTTACCAAACTCAGTCACCAGCTTCTGCAGTTTCTCACATGAATCAGCAACCAGCGCTGTATCATCAGCGAACAACAACTGACTCACTTCCCAAGCTCTCTCATCCCCAACAGACTTCATACTTGCCCCTCTTTCCAAAACTCTTGCATTCACCTCCCTAACAACCCCATCCATAAACAAATTAAACAACCATGGAGACATCAGACACCCCTGCCGCAAACCTACATTCACTGAGAACCAATCACTTTCCTCTCTTCCTACACGTACACATGCCTTACATCCTCGATAAAATCTTTTCACTGCTTCTAACAACTTGCCTTCCACACCATATATTCTTAATACCTTCCACAGAGCATCTCTATCAACTCTATCATATGCCTTCTCCAGATCCATAAATGCTACATACAAATCCATTTCCTTTTCTAAGTATTTCTCACATACATTCTTCAAAGCAAACACCTGATCCACACATCCTCTACCACTTCTGAAACCACACTGCTCTTCCCCAATCTGATGCTCTGTACATGCCTTCACCCTCTCAATCAATACTCTCCCGTATAGTTTACCAGGAATACTCAACAAACTTATATCTCTGTAATTTGAGCACTCACTCTTATCCCCTTTGCCTTTGTACAATGGCACTATGCAAGCATTCCGCCAATCCTCAGGCACCTCACCATGAGTCATACATAAATTAAACAACTTTACCAACCAATCAACAATACAGTCACCCCCTTTTTTGATAAATTCCACTGCAATACCATCCAAACCTACTGCCTTGCCGGCTTTCATCTTCCGCAAAGCTTTTACTACATCTTCTCTGTTTACCAAATCATTTTCCCTAACCCTCTCACTTTGCACACGACCTCGACCAAAACACCCTATATCTGCCACTCTATCATCAAACACATTCAACAAACCTTCAAAATACTCACTCCATCTCCTCACATCACCACTATTTGTTATCACCTCCCCATTAGCGCCCTTCACTGAAGTTCCCATTTGCTCCCTTGTCTTACGCCGTTATTTACCTCGTTCCAGAACATCTTTTTATTCTCCCTAAAATCTAATGATACTCTCTCACCCCAACTCGCAGTTGCCCTCTTTTTCACCTCTTGCACCTTTCTCTTGACCTCCTGTCTCTTTCTTTTATACATCTCCCACTCAACTGCATTTTTTCCCTGCAAAAATCGTCCAAATCCCTCTCTCTTCTCTTTCACTAATAATCTTACTTCTTCATCCCACCACTCACTTCCCTTTCTAATCAACCCACCTCCCACGCTTCTCATGCCACAAGCATCTTTTGCGCACTCCATCACTGCTTCCCTAAATACATCCCATTCCTCCCCCACTCCCCTTACTTTCATTGTTCTCACCTTTTCTCCTGATACTTCCTCACACAAGTCTCCTTCCCAAGCTCACTTACTCTCACCACCCTTTTCACCACAACATTCACTCTCCTTTTCTGAAAACCCATACAAATCTTCACCTTAGCCTCCACAAGATAATGATAAGACATCCCTCCATTTGCACCTCTCAGCACATTAACATCCAAAAGTCTCTCTTTCGCGCGCCTGTCAATTAACACGTAATCCAATAACTCTCTGGCCATCTCTCCTACTTACATACGTATACGTATATATATATATATATATATATATATATATATATATATATATATATATATATATATATATATATATATATATATATATATATATATATGTATATTATCCCTGGGGATAGGGGAGAAAGAATACTTCCCGCGCATTCCTCACGTGTCGAAGAAGGCGCCTAGAGGGGACGGGAGCGAGGGCCAGAAATTCTCCCCTCCTTGTATTTCAACTTTCTAAAATGGGAAACACATATCTATCTATCTATCTATCTATATATATATATATATATATATATATATATATATATATATATATATATATATATATATATATATATATATATAAATATATATATATATATATATATATATACATATATATATATTTATATATATATTGTTTAATTTGTTTATGGATGGGGTTGTTAGGGAGGTGAATGCAAGAGTTTTGGAAAGAGGGGCAAGTATGAAGTCTGTTGTGGATGAGAGAGCTTGGGAAGTGAGTCAGTTGTTGTTCGCTGATGATACAGCGCTGGTGGCTGATTCATGTGAGAAACTGCAGAAGCTGATGACTCAGTTTGGTAAAGTGTGTGAAAGAAGAAAGTTAAGAGTTAATGTGAATAAGAGCAAGGTTATTAGGTATAGTAGGGTTGAGGGTCAAGTCAATTGGGAGGTAAGTTTGAATGGAGAAAAACTGGAGGAAGTAAAGTGTTTTAGATATCTGGGAGTGGATCTGGCAGCGGATGGAACCATGGAAGCGGAAGTGAATCATAGGGTGGGGGAGGGGGCGAAAATCCTGGGAGCCTTGAAGAATATGTGGAAGTCGAGAACATTATCTCGGAAAGCAAAAATGGGTATGTTTGAAGGAATAATGGTTCCAACAATGTTGTATGGTTGCGAGGCGTGGGCTATGGATAGAGTTGTGCGCAGGAGGGTGGATGTGCTGGAAATGAGATGTTTGAGGACAATGTGTGGTGTGAGGTGGTTTGATCGAGTAAGTAATGTAAAGGTAAGAGAGATGTGTAGAAATAAAAGTCTAAGAGAAAGATCCTTAGATCTTTCATTGATAAATCCCTTAAGTTAGCAAAGAAATCATTTTATAGAGTTGAGCCCAAACCTCCCATTGACACCAAGAATCTTTTAGTTCTCCCTTTTGATAATAACTTCACTTTGCTTCCCATGTTGCTTAAATCCTTTAATGTAAATGTTGCCTTTAGCAACAATAATACTATAAAGAATATCTTGATCAGGAATTCACCAGAAAATTCTCTTGGTTGCATCTATAAAGTTCCTTGTGGAAACTGTGATAAGTTTTATGTTGGTCAGACTGGTAAGGATCTTTCTGTTAGACTTAAGCATCATAAATATAGTATAAGAACGGGACAAGAATCAAATGCCTTGTTTAATCATGTTAAAAACTATGATGATTGTACTGACTGGAGTAACGCCATCTCAGTTGTTAACTCTAACTCTATTACCAAGAGAGATATCATTGAATCTTATATTATTGAATACACAAAGAATTATAATCTTAATATTAGTGATGGTCTGTACAAATTAGATAACTTTATTGTTGATAAGATTTGTAAAATGATAAGTTTATGAACGCTCGTTGTATGTTTTGAACAATCACATGTTTACCAAATGACGTCCTAGCTTCGTCTCTTCGATGTATAACAACTGACTGTTATATTTCTCTCTTGTGTCTCCCCTGATGATGTGATTATTACACGAAAGTGCACTTGGGAACTTTTCGTGTTTCATTTTTGGACTCATAGGAATATCTTGATCAAGCGCAAAATTGTGATCCTTTCCAATATATATATATATATATATATATATATATATATATATATATATATATATATATATATATATATATATATATATATATATCTTTCTTTTTCTTTCATACTATTCGCCATTTCCCGCGTTAGCAAGGTAGCGTTAAGAACAGAGGACTGGGCCTCTGAGGGAATATCCTCACCTGGCCTCGTTCTCTGTACCTTCTTTTGGAAAATCAAAAAAAAAAAAAACGAGAGGAGAGGATTTCCAGCCCTCCGCTCCCTCCGCTTTTAGTCGCCTTCTACGACACGCAAGGAATACGTGGGAAGTATTCTTTCTCCCCTATCCCCAGGGATATATATATATATATATACATATATATATATATATATATATATATATATATATATATATATATATATATATATATATATATATATATATATATATATATAGAGTAGCAGATATAAGGTGTTTTGGTCGAGGTGGTGTGCAAAGTGAGAAGGTTAGGGAAGATGATTTGGTAAACAGAGAAGAGGTAGTAAAAGCTTTGCGGAAGATGAAAGCCGGCAAGGCAGCAGGTTTGGATGGTATTGCAGTGGAATTTATTAAAAAAGGGGGTGACTGTATTGTTGACTGGTTGGTAAGGTTATTTAATGTATGTATGACTCATGGTGAGGTGCCTGAGGATTGGCGGAATGCGTGCATAGTGCCATTGTACAAAGGCAAAGGGGATAAGAGTGAGTGCTCAAATTACAGAGGTATAAGTTTGTTGAGTATTCCTGGTAAATTATATGGGAGGATATTGATTGAGAGGGTGAAGGCATGTACAGAGCATCAGATTGGGGAAGAGCAGTGTGGTTTCAGAAGTGGTAGAGGATGTGTGGATCAGGTGTTTGCTTTGAAGAATGTATGTGAGAAATACTTAGAAAAGCAAATGGATTTGTATGTAGCATTTATGGATCTGGAGAAGGCATATGATAGAGTTGATAGAGATGCTCTGTGGAAGGTATTAAGAATATATGGTGTGGGAGGCAAGTTGTTACAAGCAGTGAAAAGTTTTTATCGAGGCTGTAAGGCATGTGTAAGTGTAGGAAGAGAGGAAAGTGATTGGTTCTCAGTGAATGTAGGTTTGCGGCAGGGGTGTGTGATGTCTCCATGGTTGTTCAATTTGTTTATGGATGGGGTTGTTAGGGAGGTGAATGCAAGAGTTTTGGAAAGAGGGGCAAGTATGAAGTCTGTTGGGGATGAGAGAGCTTGGGAAGTGAGTCAGTTGTTGTTCGCTGATGATACAGCGCTGGTGGCTGATTCATGTGAGAAACTGCAGAAGCTGGTGACTGAGTTTGGTAAAGTGTGTGAAAGAAGAAAGTTAAGAGTAAATGTGAATAAGAGCAAGGTTATTAGGTACAGTAGGGTTGAGGGTCAAGTCAATTGGGAGGTGAGTTTGAATGGAGAAAAACTGGAGGAAGTGAAGAGTTTTAGATATCTGGGAGTGGATCTGGCAGCGGATGGAACCATGGAAGCGGAAGTGGATCATAGGGTGGGGGAGGGGGCGAAAATTCTGGGAGCCTTGAAGAATGTGTGGAAGTCGAGAACATTATCTCGGAAAGCAAAAATGGGTATGATTGAAGGAATAGTGGTTCCAACAATGTTGTATGGTTGCGAGGCGTGGGCTATGGATAGAGTTGTGCGCAGGAGGATGGATGTGCTGGAAATGAGATGTTTGAGGACAATGTGTGGTGTGAGGTGGTTTGATCGAGTAAGTAACGTAAGGGTAAGAGAGATGTGTGGAAATAAGAAGAGCGTGGTTGAGAGAGCAGAAGAGGGTGTTTTGAAATGGTTTGGGCACATGGAGAGAATGAGTGAGGAAAGATTGACCAAGAGGATATATGTGTCGGAGGTGGAGGGAACGAGGAGAAGAGGGAGACCAAATTGGAGGTGGAAAGATGGAGTGAAAAAGATTTTGTGTGATCGGGGCCTGAACATGCAGGAGGGTGAAAGGAGGGCAAGGAATAGAGTGAATTGGAGCGATGTGGTATACCGGGGTTGACGTGCTGTCAGTGGATTGAATCAAGGCATGTGAAGCGTCTGGGGTAAACCATGGAAAGCTGTGTAGGTATGTATATTTGCGTGTGTGGACGTATGTATATACATGTGTATGGGGGTGGGTTGGGCCATTTCTTTCGTCTGTTTCCTTGCGCTACCTCGCAAACGCGGGAGACAGCGACAAACCAAAAAAAAAAAAAAAAAAAAATATATATATATATATATATATATTTATATATATATATGTATATATATATATATATATATATATATATATATATATATATATATACATATATATATATAATATATATATATATATATATATATATATATATATATATATATATGTATATACATATATATATATATATATATATATATATATATATATATATATATATATATATATATATATATGTATATATATATATATATATATATATATATATATATATATATATATATATATATATATATATATATATACATATATATATATATATATTTCTTTTTCTTTCTTTCAAACTATTCGCCATTTCCCGCGTTAGCGAGGTAGCGTTAAGAACAGAGGACTGGGCCTTTGAGGGAATATCCTCACCTGGCCCCCTTCTCTGTTCCTTCTTTTGGAAAAAAAAGAAAAAAAAAGATAGATATGTGTGTGTGTGTGTGTGTGTACGTTGAGATGTATAGGTATGTATATGTGCGTGTGTGGACGTGTATGTATATACATGCGTATGTGGGTGGGTTGGACCATTCTTTCGTCTGTTTCCTTGCACTACCTCGCTAACGCAGGAGACAGCAACAAAGTATAGTAAATGAATAAATAAATATATATTTATTCATTTATCTATTTTGCTTTGTCGCTGTCTTCCGCGTTAGCGAGGTAGCGCAAGGAAACAGACGAAAGAATGGCCCAACCCACCCACATACACATGTATATACATACACGTCCACACACGCAAATATACATACCTATACATCTCAACGTATACATATATATATATACACACACAGATATATACATATATACACATGTACATAATTCATACTGTCTGCCTTTATTCATTCCCATAGCCACCCCACCACACATGAAATAACAACCCCCTTTCCCCTCATGTGTGCGAGATAGCGCTAGGAAGACAACAAAGGCCCCACTCGTTCACACTCAGTCTCTAGCTATCATGTAATAATGCGCCGAAACCACAGCTCCCTTTCCACATCCAGGCCCCACAGAAATTTCCATGGTTTACCTCAGACGCTTCACATGCCCTGGTTCAATAAATTGACTGCACGTCGACCCCGGTATACCACATCGTTCCAATTCACTCTATTCCTTGCACGCCTTTCACCCTCCTGCATGTTCAGGCCCCGATCACTCAAAATTTCTTTCACTCTATCTTTCCACCTCCAATTTGGTCTCCCACTTCTCCTCGTTCCCTCCACCTCTGACACATATATCCTCTTTGACAGTCTTTCCTCACTCATTCTCTCTCTGTGACCAAACCATTTCAAAACACCCCCTTCTGCTCTCTCAACCACACTCTTTTTATTTCCACACATCTCTCTTACCCTTTCATTACTTACTTGATCAAACCACCTCACACTACATATTGTCCTCAAACATCTCATTTCCAGCACATCCACCCTCCTCCGCACAACTCTATCTATAGTCCACGCTACGCAACCACATAACATTGTTGGAACCACTATTCCTTCAAACATACCCAATTTCGCTTTCCAAGATAACGTTCTTAGCTTCCACACATTCTTCAACGCTCCCAGAACTTTTCTCCCACACCCCCACCCTATGATTTACTTTCGCTTCCATGGTTCCATCCGCTGCCAAATCCACTCCCAGATATCTAAAACACTTCACTTCCTCCAGTTTTTCTCCATTCAAACTTACCTCCCAGTTGACTTGTCCTTCGACCCTACTGTACCTAATAACCTTGCTCTTATTCACATTTACTCTCAGCTTTCTTCTTTCACACACTTTACCAAACTCAGTCACCAGCATCTGCAGTTTCTCACCCGAATCAACCACCAGCCCTGTATCATCAGTGAACAACAACTGAGTCGCTTCCCAAGCTCTTTCATCCACAACAAACTGCATACTTGCCCCTCTTTCCAAAACTCTTGCATTCCTCTCCCTAACAACCCCATCTATAAATGAATTAAACAACCATGGAAACATCACGCACCCCTGCCGCAAACCATCACTGCTTCCCTAAATACATCCCATTCCTCCCCCACTTCCTTTAAGTCCTTTGTTCTCACCTTTTTCCATTCTGAACTCATTCTCTCTTGGTACTTCCTTACACATGTCTCCTTCCCAAGCTCACTTATTCTCACCACTCTCTTCACCCCAACATTCTCTCTTCTTTTCTGAAAACCTCTACAAATCAACTTTCGCCTCCACAAGAAAATAATCAGACATCCCTCCAGCTGCACCTCTTAGCACATTAACATCCAAAAGTCTCTCTTTCGCGCGCCTATCAATTAACACGTAACCCAATAACCTTCTCTGGCCATCTCTCCTACTTACGTACGTATACTTATGTATGTCTCTCTTTTTAAACCAGGTATTACCAATCACCAGTCCTTTTTCAGTACAGAAATCTACAAGCTCTTCACCATTTCCATTTACAACACTGAAATGCCACATTACTCACCTTTGCATTCAAATCACCCATTACTATAACCTGGTCTCGGGCATCAAAGCTTCTAACACTCACTCAGCTGTTCCCAAAACACTTAACTCTCATGATCTTTCTTCTCATGATCAGGTGTATAGGCACCAATAATCACCCATCTCTGTCCATCTACTTTTAGGTTTACCCATATCAATCTAGAGTTTACTTTCTTACGCTCTATCATATACTTCCACAACTCCTGCTTCAGGAGCAGTGCTACGCCTTCCTTTGCTCTTTTCCTTTCACCAACCCCTGACTTTACCCCTAAAACATTCTCAAACCACTCCTCCCCTTTACCTTTGAGCTTCGTTTCACTCAGAGCCAAAACATCCATGTTCCTTTCCTCAAACATACTACCTATCTCTCCTCTTTTCTCATCTTGGTTACATTCACACACATTTAGACATTTATGATATATATATATCATTAGCCTAGTGCCCAACTTCTCGACCAGCCCCTAGAGGAGGATACACAGCTAGGTGGACCGTAGATCGACTACCGCGACCGGGATTCGAACCTCTGAGGTGATCGTCTTGAATCTGGATGAAACGAATCCTGAAGCTCGCAATGAGGTCAGGGTGTGTGTTTTATGATCCATCATATTTCTAGGTAGTTCTATTTTGTTTTTTTTGCTTTTGCTTTGTTCTTGAACGCGTTGATCACTTTAGTATGTCCTCTGGTGTTGTCAGCAGTGATTTGGAGTGTACCTTGACAGCATCAGCTTTAACTGAAGGCTGGTAGGCTGGTATTCTTTGGATATGTCCTAAGGTATTGTATAACCAATGCCTTGGTGTCAGGTCAAAAATATAAGTTTTCCTCGACGTAAACTCTCGACATACTTTTCTCAAATCTTCGAAGTTCTTGTTTCTGTTTATCTGCTGCATATGATTTTTGTCCATTTGGGTCTAAGATGTAAACAGTGTAGCGTCATATGGGAGTGTTATGGTTCAGTTATGTTTGGTGATGGAACTGAAACAGGGACGCGGAAACAAGGGTAACAACAACAACAACAACGTTTTATTTCATTATATACAGATAGATGGTGAGGTAGTCGAGGGGCGGAGAGCGCGGGACTGTGGTAGGAAGAAGAGATCAAATGAGGTAAAGGAAGATGCTGGGGGCAGATTTTGCAGGAATCCTGCAGTGCTAGTCAACACAGGATAAAAGACATGATCCCATGGAATAGGTGCGTGGCTTTCAAAGCTTCATGCAACTTCAGAAGTGGGAGTTGTGGCTGTGAGTGGCGACTGCCGTTTCTACTTGTGCTGCAGGAGGGCCATGGGCATAGCCGTTGGTCCCCTCCTTGTTGCTGCTTCTCATAGGCGATGTCCCACCTGAGTCCTGCCAAAGGTAGACGTCGGAGATTAGACGCCATAACACTTGTTATGATGATGAAACGTCAGGAGTCACATAGAAGACTTCCATTGAAGGAGAAGGCGCCCAAGGACGTTGCAACCAGATTAATGGTGATAAACATCATATTGTATGAGTGCGTCTGACTCAGCTAAAATAGAACATTGCTGGAATCGTTCTCGATGAACTCAAACAAAAGCATTATGTTATGTTACTCAGATCAGCCGATCAACCTCATCAATTGTACCGCCTGCTGGGATCGAAGCAGTCAACTCATTCATAAGACCAATTTTTCTCCTGACACCGCTGGCATTATACCATGAAATACTCAATACGGCAACTGGCGGCAGGAGTATATAGTTAGTTCTCATGTCGCAGTATTTCTGAAAATGGATGAAGATGTAACATTGAAGGACGGCTACAAATGCTTCAGGGCAATCCTCACAGCAGTCAACAGCGTATTACCAAAAGTCTGTTAATTTGTCGGGATATTTGTGGGGCCTAGATGTGGAAAGGGAGCTGTGGTTTCGATGCATTTTACATGACAGTTAGAGACTGAGTGTGAACGAATGTGGCTTTTGTTGTCTTTTCCTGGCGTTACCTCGCGCACATGCGAAGTGAGCTTTGGAGGGAGGGGGTTCTCATTTCATGTGTGGCGGGGTGGCGACGGGAATGAATAAGAGCAGACAGCATGAATTATGTACATATATATATATATATATATATATATATATATATATATATATATATATATATATATATATATATATATATATATATATATATATATATATATATATATATATATATTTATTTATTTTGCTTTGTCCCTGTATCCAGCGTTTGCGAGGTAGCGCAAGGAAACAGACGAAAGAAATGGCCCAACCCACCCCCATACACATGTATATACATACACGTCCACACACGCAAATATACATACCCATACATCTCAATGTACACATGTATATACACACACAGACACATACATATATACACATGCACACAATTCACACTGCCTTAATTCACTTCCATCGCCACCTCGCCACACATGGAATAATATCCCCTCCCCCTCATGTGTGCGAGGTAGCGCTAGGAACAGACAACAAAGGCCCCATTCGTTCACACTCAGTCTCTAGCTGTCATACAATAATGCCCGAAACCACAGCTCCCTTTGCACATCCAGGACACACAGAACTTTCCAAGGTTTACCCCAGACGCTTGACATGCCCTGATTCAATCCACTGACAGCACTTCGACCCCGGTATACCACATCGATCCAATTCACTCTATTCCTTGCACGCCTTTCACCCTCCTGCATGTTCAGTCCCCGATCACTCAAAATCTTTTCACTCCATCTTTCCACCTCCAATTTGGTCCCCACTTCTCCTCGTTCCCTCCACCTCCGACACATATATCCTCTTGGTCAATCTTTCCTCACTCATTCTCTCCATGTGCCCAAACCATTTCAGAACACCCTCTTCTGCTCTCTCAACCACGCTCTTTTTATTTCCACACATCTCTCTTACCCTTACATTACTTACTCGATCAAACCACCTCACACCACACATTGTCCTCAAACATCTCATTTCCAGCACATCCACCCTCCTGCGCACAACTCTATCCATAGGCCACGCCTCGCAACCATACAACATTGTTGGAACCACTATTCCTTCAAACATACCCATTTTTGCTTTCCGAGATAATGTTCTCGACTTCCACACATTCTTCAAGGCTCCCAGGACTTTCGCCCCCTCCCCCACCCTATGATTCACTTCCGCTTCCATGGTTCCATCCGCTGCCAGATCCACTCCCAGATATCTAAAACACTTTACTTCCTCCAGTTTTTCTCCATTCAAACTTACCTTCCAATTGACTTGACCCTCAACCCTACTTGCTCTTATTTACATTTACTCTTAACTTTCTTCTTTCACACACTTTACCAAACTCAGTCACCAGCTTCTGCAGTTTCTCACATGAATCAGCAACCAGCGCTGTATCATCAGCGAACAACAACTGACTCACTTCCCAAGCTCTCTCATCCCCAACAGACTTCATACTTGCCCCTCTTTCCAAAACTCTTGCATTCACCTCCCTAACAACCCCATCCATAAACAAATTAAACAACCATGGAGACATCACACACCCCTGCCGTAAACCTACATTCACTGAGAACCAATCACTTTCCTCTCTTCCTACACGTACACATGCCTTACATCCTCGATAAAATCTTTTCACTGCTTCTAACAACTTGCCTCCCACACCATATATTCTTAATACCTTCCAGAGAGCATCTCTATAAACTCTATCATATGCCTTCTCCAGATCCATAAATGCTGCATACAAATCCATTTCCTTTTCTAAGTATTTCTCACATACATTCTTCAAAGCAAACACCTGATCCACACATCCTCTACCACTTCTGAAACCACACTGCTCTTCCCCAATATGATGCTCTGTACATGCCTTCACCCTCTCAATCAATACTCTCCCGTATAATTTACCAGGAATACTCAACAAACTTATATCTCTGTAATTTGAGCACTCACTCTTATCCCCTTTGTCTTTGTACAATGGCACTATGCAAGCATTCCGCCAATCCTCAGGCACCTCACCATGAGTCATACATGAATTAAACAACTTTACCAACCAATCAACAATACAGTCACCCCCTTTTTTGATAAATTCCACTGCAATACCATCCAAACCTGCTGCCTTGCCGGCTTTCATCTTCCGCAAAGTTTTTACTACCTCTTCTCTGTTCACCAAATCGTTTTCCCTAACCCTCTCACTTTGCACACCACCTCGACCAAAACACCCTATATCTGCCACTCTATCGTCAAACACATTCAACAAACCTTCAAAATACTCACTCCATCTCCTCACATCACCACTACTTGTTATCACCTCCCCATTAGCGCCCTTCACTGAAGTTCCCATTTGCTCCCTTGTCTTACGCACTTTATTTACCTCCTTCCAGAACATCTTTTTATTCTCCCTAAAATTTAATGATACTCTCTCACCCCAACTCTCATTTGCCCTCTTTTTCACCTCTTGCACCTTTCTCTTGACCTCCTGTCTCTTTCTTTTATACATCTCCCACTCAACTGCATTTTTTCCCTGCA
The DNA here is from genome assembly GCF_036320965.1 of Panulirus ornatus. Lineage (NCBI taxonomy): Eukaryota > Metazoa > Arthropoda > Malacostraca > Decapoda > Palinuridae > Panulirus > Panulirus ornatus. The sequence continues at coordinate 46,953,814 of NC_092242.1, read as the reverse complement.
AAAATCGTCCAAATGCCTCTCTCTTCTCTTTCACTAATAATCTTACTTCTTCATCCCACCACTCACTTCCCTTTCTAATCAACCCACCTCCCACGCTTCTCATGCCACAAGCATCTTTTGCGCACTCCATCACTGCTTCCCTAAATACATCCCATTCCTCCCCCACTCCCCTTACTTCCATTGTTCTCACCTTTTCTCCTGATACTTCCTCACACAAGTCTCCTTCCCAAGCTCACTTACTCTCACCACCCTTTTCACCACAACATTCACTCTCCTTTTCTGAAAACCCATACAAATCTTCACCTTAGCCTCCACAAGATAATGATCAGACATCCCTCCATTTGCACCTCTCAGCACATTAACATCCAAAAGTCTCTCTTTCGCGCGCCTGTCAATTAACACGTAATCCAATAACTCTGGCCATCTCTCCTACTTACATACGTATACGTATATATATATATATATATATATATATATATATATATATATATATATATATATATATATATATATATATATTTTTTTTTTTTATTATTTTTTATTATACTTTGTCGCTGTCTCCCGCGTTTGCGAGGTAGCGCAAGGAAACAGACGAAAGAAATGGCCCAACCCCCCCCCCATACACATGTATATACCTACGTCCACACACGCAAATATACATACCTACACAGCTTTCCATGGTTTACCCCAGACGCTTCACATGCCCTGCTTCAATCCACTGACAGCACGTCAACCCCGGTATACCACATCGCTCCAATTCACTCTATTCCTTGCCCTCCTTTCACCCTCCTGCATGTTCAGGCCCCGATCACACAAAATCTTTTTCACTCCATCTTTCCACCTCCAATTTGGTCTCCCTCTTCTCCTCGTTCCCTCCACCTCCGACACATATATCCTCTTGGTCAATCTTACCTCACTCATCCTCTCCATGTGCCCAAACCACTTCAAAACACCCTCTTCTGATCTCTCAACCACGCTCTTTTTATTTCCACACATCTCTTTTACCCTTACGTTACTCACTCGATCAAACCACCTCACACCACACATTGTCCTCAAACATCTCATTTCCAGCACATCCATACTCCTGCGCACAACTCTATCCATAGCCCACGCCTCGCAACCATACAACATTGTTGGAACCACTATTCCTTCAAACATACCCATTTTTGCTTTCCGAGATAATGTTCTCGACTTCCACACATTCTTCAAGGCCCCCAGGATTTTCGCCCCCTCCCCCACCCTATATATTTGCGCCCTTATATATATATATATATATATATATATATATATATATATATATATATATATATATATATATATATATATATATATATATATATATATATATATATATATATATATATTATCCCTGGGGATAGGGGAGAAAGAATACTTCCCGCGCATTCCTCACGTGTCGAAGAAGGCGCCTAGAGGGGACGGGAGCGGGGGCCAGAAATTCTCCCCTCCTTGTATTTCAACTTTCAAAAATGGGAAACACATATCTATATATATATATATATATATATATATATATATATATATATATATATATATATATATATATATATATATATATATATATATATTGTTTAATTTGTTTATGGATGGGATTGTTAGGGAGGTGAATGCAAGAGTTTTGGAAAGAGGGGCAAGTATGAAGTCTGTTGTGGATGAGAGAGCTTGGGAAGTGAGTCAGTTGTTGTTCGCTGATGATACAGCGCTGGTGGCTGATTCATGTGAGAAACTGCAGAAGCTGATGACTGAGTTTGGTAAAGTGTGTGAAAGAAGAAAGTTAAGAGTTAATGTGAATAAGAGCAAGGTTATTAGGTACAGTAGGGTTGAGGGTCAAGTCAATTGGGAGGTAAGTTTGAATGGAGAAAAACTGGAGAAAGTAAAGTGTTTTAGATATCTGGGAGTGGATCTGGCAGCGGATGGAACCATGGAAGCGGAAGTGAATCATAGGGTGGGGGAGGGGGCGAAAATCCTGGGAGCCTTGAAGAATGTGTGGAAGTCGAGAACATTATCTCGGAAAGCAAAAATGGGTATGTTTGAAGGAATAATGGTTCCAACAATGTTGTATGGTTGCGAGGCGTGGGCTATGGATAGAGCTGTGCGCAGGAGGGTGGATGTGCTGGAAATGAGATGTTTGAGGACAATGTGTGGTGTGAGGTGGTTTGATCGAGTAAGTAATGTAAAGGTAAGAGAGATGTGTGGAAATAAAAGTCTAACAGAAAGATCCTTATATCTTTCATTGATAAATCCCTTAAGTTAGCAAAGAAATCATTTTATAGAGTTGAGCCCAAACCTCCCATTGACACCAAGAATCTTTTAGTTCTCCCTTTGATAATAACTTCACTTTGCTTCCCATGTTGCTTAAATCCTTTAATGTAAATGTTGCCTTTAGCAACAATAATACTATAAAGAATATCTTGATCAGGAATTCACCAGAAAATTCTCTTGGTTGCATCTATAAAGTTCCTTGTGGAAACTGTGATAAATTTTATGTTGGTCAGACTGGTAAGGATCTTTCTGTTAGACTTAAGCATCATAAATATAGTATAAGAACGGGACAAGAATCAAATGCCTTGTTTAATCATGTTAAAAATGATGATTGTACTGACTGGAGTAACGCCATCTCAGTTGTTAACTCTAACTTTATTACCAAGAGAGATATCATTGAATCTTATATTATTGAATACACAAAGAATTATAATCTTAATATTAGTGATGGTCTGTACAAATTAGATAACTTTATTGTTGATAAGATTTATAAAATGGTAAGTTTATGAACGCTCGTTGTATGTTTTGAACAATCACATGTTTACCAAATGACGTCCTAGCTTCGTCTCTTCGATGTATAACAACTGACTGTTATATTTCTCTCTTGTGTCTCCCCTGATGATGTGATTATTACACGAAAGTGCACTTGGGAACTTTTCGTGTTTCATTTTCCCCGTGGACTCATAGGAATATCTTGATCAAGCGCAAAATTGTGATCCTTTCCAATATATATATATATATATATATATATATATATATATATATATATATATATATATATATATATATATATATATATATATATATATATATATATATATATATATATATTATATAGAGTGGCAGATATAAGGTGTTTTGGTCGAGGTGGTGTGCAAAGTGAGAGGGTTAGGGAAGATGATTTGGTAAACAGAGAAGAGGTAGTAAAAGCTTTGCGGAAGATGAAAGCCGGCAAGGCAGCAGGTTTGGATGGTATTGCAGTGGAATTTATTAAAAAAGGGGGTGACTGTATTGTTGACTGGTTGGTAAGGTTATTTAATGTATGTATGACTCATGGTGAGGTGCCTGAGGATTGGCGGAATGCGTGCATAGTGCCATTGTACAAAGGCAAAGGGGATAAGAGTGAGTGCTCAAATTACAGAGGAATAAGTTTGTTGAGTATTCCTGGTAAATTATATGGGAGGATATTGATTGAGAGGGTGAAGGCATGTACAGAGCATCAGATTGGGGAAGAGCAGTGTGGTTTCAGAAGTGGTAGAGGATGTGTGGATCAGGTGTTTGCTTTGAAGAATGTATGTGAGAAATACTTAGAAAAGCAAATGGATTTGTATGTAGCATTTATGGATCTGGAGAAGGCATATGATAGAGTTGATAGAGATGCTCTGTGGAAGGTATTAAGAATATATGGTGTGGGAGGCAAGTTGTTAGAAGCAGTGAAAAGTTTTTATCGAGGATGTAAGGCATGTGTAAGTGTAAGAAGAGAGGAAAGTGATTGGTTCTCAGTGAATGTAGGTTTGCGGCAGGGGTGTGTGATGTCTCCATGGTTGTTTAATTTGTTTATGGATGGGGTTGTTAGGGAGGTGAATGCAAGAGTTTTGGAAAGAGGGGCAAGTATGAAGTCTGTTGGGGATGAGAGAGCTTGGGAAGTGAGTCAGTTGTTGTTCGCTGATGATACAGCGCTGGTGGCTGATTCATGTGAGAAACTGCAGAAGCTGGTGACTGAGTTTGGTAAAGTGTGTGAAAGAAGAAAGTTAAGAGTAAATGTGAATAAGAGCAAGGTTATTAGGTACAGTAGGGTTGAGGGTCAAGTCAATTGGGAGGTGAGTTTGAATGGAGAAAAACTGGAGGAAGTGAAGTGTTTTAGATATCTGGGAGTGGATCTGGCAGCGGATGGAACCATGGAAGCGGAAGTGGATCATAGGGTGGGGGAGGGGGCGAAAATTCTGGGAGCCTTGAAGAATGTGTGGAAGTCGAGAACATTATCTCGGAAAGCAAAAATGGGTATGTTTGAAGGAATAGTGGTTCCAACAATGTTGTATGGTTGCGAGACGTGGGCTATGGATAGAGTTGTGCGCAGGAGGATGGATGTGCTGGAAATGAGATGTTTGAGGACAATATGTGGTGTGAGGTGGTTTGATCGAGTAAGTAACGTAAGGGTAAGAGAGATGTGTGGAAATAAAAAGAGCGTGGTTGAGAGAGCAGAAGAGGGTGTTTTGAAATGCTTCGGGCACATGGAGAGAATGAGTGAGGAAAGATTGACCAAGAGAATATATGTGTCGGAGGTGGAGGGAACGAGGAGAAGAGGGAGACCAAATTGGAGGTGGAAAGATGGAGTGAAAAAGATTTTGTGTGATCGGGGCCTGAACATGCAGGAGGGTGAAAGGAGGGCAAGGAATAGAGTGAATTGGAGCGATGTGGTATACCGGGGTTGACGTGCTGTCAGTGGATTGAATCAAGGCATTTGAAGCGTCTGGGGTAAACCATGGAAAGCTGTGTAGGTATGTATATTTGCTTGTGTGGACGTATGTATATACATGTGTATGGGGGTGGGTTGGGCCATTTCTTTCGTCTGTTTCCTTGCGCTACCTCGCAAACGCGGGAGACAGCGACAAAGCAAAAAAAAAAAAAAAAAAAAAATATATATATATATATATATATATATATATATATTTTTTTTTTTTCAAACTATTCGCCATTTCCCGCATCAGCAAGGTAGCGTTAAGAACAGAGGACTGGGCCTCTGAGGGAACATCCTCACCTGGCCCCCTTCTCTGTTCCTTTTTTTGGAAAATTAAAAAAAAAAAAAAAAACAGGGGAGGATTTCCAGCCCCCCGCTCCCTCCCCTTTTAGTCGCCTTATACGACACACAGGGAATACGTGGGAAGTATTCTTTCTCCCCTATCCCCAGGGTAGTGAGTGGTGGGATGAAGAAGTAAGAGTATTAGTGAAAGAGAAGAGAGAGGCATTTGGACGATTTTTGCAGGGAAAAAATGCAATTGAGTGGGAGATGTATAAAAGAAAGAGACAGGAGGTCAAGAGAAAGGTGCAAGAGGTGAAAAAAAGGGCAAATGAGAGTTGGGGTGAGAGAGTATCATTAGATTTTAGGGAGAATAAAAAGATGTTCTGGAAGGAGGTAAATAAAGTGCGTAAGACAAGGGAGCAAATGGGAACTTCAGTGAAGGGCGCAAATGGGGAGGTGATAACAAGTAGTGGTGATGTGAGAAGGAGATGGAGTGAGTATTTTGAAGGTTTGTTGAATGTGTTTGATGATAGAGTGGCAGATATAGGGTGTTTTGGTCGAGGTGGTGTGCAAAGTGAGAGGGTTAGGGAAAATGATTTGGTAAACAGAGAAGAGGTAGTAAAAGCTTTGCGGAAGATGAAAGCCGGCAAAGCAGCAGGTTTGGATGGTATTGCAGTGGAATTTATTAAAAAAGGGGGTGACTGTATTGTTGACTGGTTGGTAAGGTTATTTAATGTATGTATGACTCATGGTGAGGTGCCTGAGGATTGGCGAAATGCGTGCATAGTGCCATTGCACAAAGGCAAAGGGGATAAGAGTGAGTGCTCAAATTACAGAGGTATAAGTTTGTTGAGTATTCCTGGTAAATTATATGGGAGGGTATTGATTGAGAGGGTGAAGGCATGTACAGAGCATCAGATTGGGGAAGAGCAGTGTGGTTTCAGAAGTGGTAGAGGATGTGTGGATCAGGTGTTTGCTTTGAAGAATGTATGTGAAAAATACTTAGAAAAGCAAATGGATTTGTATGTAGCATTTATGGATCTGGAGAAGGCATATGATAGAGTTGATAGAGATGCTCTGTGGAAGGTATTAAGAATATATGGTGTGGGAGGAAAGTTGTTAGACGCAGTGAAAAGTTTTTATCGAGGATGTAAGGCATGTGTACGTGTAGGAAGAGAGGAAAGTGATTGGTTCTCAGTGAATGTAGGTTTGCGGCAGGGGTGTGTGATGTCTCCATGGTTGTTTAATTTGTTTATGGATGGGGTTGTTAGGGAGGTAAATGCAAGAGTTTTGGAAAGAGGGGCAAGTATGAAGTCTGTTGGGGATGAGAGAGCTTGGGAAGTGAGTCAGTTGTTGTTCGCTGATGATACAGCGCTGGTTGCTGATTCATGTGAGAAACTGCAGAAGCTGGTGACTGAGTTTGGTAAAGTGTGTGGAAGAAGAAAGTTAAGAGTAAATGTGAATAAGAGCAAGGTTATTAGGTACAGTAGGGTTGAGGGTCAAGTCAATTGGGAGGTGAGTTTGAATGGAGAAAAACTGGAGGAAGTGAAGTGTTTTAGATATCTGGGAGTGGATCTGGCAGCGGATGGAACCATGGAAGCGGAAGTGGATCATAGGGTGGGGGAGGGGGCGAAAATTCTGGGGGCCTTGAAGAATGTGTGGAAGTCGAGAACATTATCTCGGAAAGCAAAAATGGGTATGTTTGAAGGAATAGTGGTTCCAACAATGTTGTATGGTTGCGAGGCGTGGGCTATGGATAGAGTTGTGCGCAGGAGGATGGATGTGCTGGAAATGAGATGTTTGAGGACAATGTATGGTGTGAGGTGGTTTGATCGAGTGAGTAACGTAAGGGTAAGAGAGATGTGTGGAAATAAAAAGAGCGTGGTTGAGAGAGCAGAAGAGGGTGTTTTGAAGTGGTTTGGGCACATGGAGAGAATGAGTGAGGAAAGATTGACCAAGAGGATGTATGTGTCGGAGGTGGAGGGAACGAGGAGAAGAGGGAGACCAAATTGGAGGTGGAAAGATGTAGTGAAAAAGATTTTGTGTGATCGGGGCCTGAACATGCAGGAGGGTGAAAGGAGGGCAAGGAATAGAGTGAATTGGAGCGATGTGGTATACCGGGGTTGACGTGCTGTCAGTGGATTGAATCAAGGCATGTGAAGCGTCTGGGGTAAACCATGGAAAGCTGTGTAGGTATGTATATTTGCGTGTGTGGACGTATGTATATACATGTGTATGGGGGTGAGTTGGGCCATTTCTTTCGTCTGTTTCCTTGCGCTACCTCGTAAACGCGGGAGACAGCGACAAAGTATAATAAAAAAAAATAATATATATATGTATATATATATATATATATATATATATATATATATATATATATATATATATATATATATATATATATATATATATATATATATATATATATTTATATATATATATATTTCTTTTTCTTTCTTTCAAACTATTCGCCATTTCCCGCGTTAGCGAGGTAGCGTTAAGAACAGAGGACTGGGCCTTTGAGGGAATATCCTCACCTGGCCCCCTTCTCTGTTCCTTCTTTTGGAAAAAAAAAGAAAAAAAAAGATAGATATGTGTGTGTGTGTGTGTGTGTGTGTGTGTACGTTGAGATGTATAGGTATGTATATGTGTGTGTGTGGACGTGTATGTATAAACATGCGTATGTGGGTGGGTTGGACCATTCTTTCGTCTGTTTCCTTGCACTACCTCGCTAACGCAGGAGACAGCAACAAAGTATAGTAAATGAATAAATAAATATATATTTATTCATTTATCTATTTTGCTTTGTTGCTGTCTTCCGCGTTAGCGAGGTAGCGCAAGGAAACAGACGAAAGAATGGCCCAACCCACCCACATACACATGTATATACATACACGTCCACACACGCAAATATACATACCTATACATCTCAACGTATACATATATATACACACACAGACCTATACATATATACACATGTACATAATTCATACTGTCTGCCTTTATTCATTCCCATAGCCACCCCACCACACATGAAATAACAACCCCCTTCCCCCTCATGTGTGCGAGATAGCGCTAGGAAGACAACAAAGGCCCCATTCGTTCACACTCAGTCTCTAGCTGTCATGTAATAATGCGCCGAAACCACAGCTCCCTTTCCACATTCAGGCCCCACAGAAATTTCCATGGTTTACCTCAGACGCTTCACATGCCCTGGTTCAATAAATTGACTGCACGTCGACCCCGGTATACCACATCATTCCAATTCACTCTATTCCTTGCACGCCTTTCACCCTCCTGCATGTTCAGGCCCCGATCACTCAAAATTTCTTTCACTCTATCTTTCCACCTCCAATTTGGTCTCCCACTTCTCCTCGTTCCCTCCACCTCTGACACATATATCCTCTTTGACAATCTTTCCTCACTCATTCTCTCTGTGACCAAACCATTTCAAAACACCCCCTTCTGCTCTCTCAACCACACTCTTTTTATTACCACACATCTCTCTTACCCTTTCATTACTTACTCGATCAAACCACCTCACACTACATATTGTCCTCAAACATCTCATTTCCAGCACATCCACCCTCCTCCGCACAACTCTATCTATAGTCCACGCTACGCAACCATATAACATTGTTGGAACCACTATTCCTTCAAACATACCCAATTTCGCTTTCCAAGATAACGTTCTTAGGTTCCACACATTCTTCAACGCTCCCAGAACTTTCGCCCACACCCCCACCCTATGATTTACTTTCGCTTCCATGGTTCCATCCGCTGCCAAATCCACACCCAGATATCTAAAACACTTCACTTCCTCCAGTTTTTCTCCATTCAAACTTACCTCCCAGTTCACTTGTCCTTCGACCCTACTGTACCTAATAACCTTGCTCTTATTCACATTTACTCTCAGCTTTCTTCTTTTACACACTTTACCAAACTCAGGCACCAGCATCTGCAGTTTCTCACCCGAATCAACCACCAGCCCTGTATCATCAGTGAACAACAACTGAGTCGCTTCACAAGCTCTTTCATCCACAACAGACTGCATACTTGCCCCTCTTTCCAAAACTCTTGCATTCCTCTCCCTAACAACCCCATCTATAAATGAATTAAACAACCATGGAAACATCACGCACCCCTGCCGCAAACCATCACTGCTTCCCTAAATACATCCCATTCCTCCCCCACTTCCCTTAAGTCCTTTGTTCTCACCTTTTTCCATTCTGAACTCATTCTCTCTTGGTACTTCCTTACACATGTCTCCTTCCCAAGCTCACTTATTCTCACCACTCTCTTCACCCCAACATTCTCTCTTCTTTTCTGAAAACCTCTACAAATCAACTTTCGCCTCCACAAGAAAATAATCAGACATCCCTCCAGCTGCACCTCTCAGCACATTAACATCCAAAAGTCTCTCTTTCGCGCGCCTATCAATTAACACGTAACCCAATAACCTTCTCTGGCCATCTCTCCTTCTTACATACGTATACTTATGTATATCTCTCTTTTTAAACCAGGTTTTCCAAATCATAAGTCCTTTTTCAGCACACAAATCTACAAGCTCTTCACCATTTCCATTTACAATACTGTACAATCCATGTACGCCAATTATTCCCTCAACTGCCACATTACTCACCTTTGCATTCAAATCACTCATCACTATAACTCGTTCTCGTGCATCAAAACTACTAACACACTCATTAAGCTGCTCCCAAAACACTTGCCTCTCATGATCTTTCTTCTCATGCCCAGGTGCATATGCACCAATAATCACCCATCTCTCTCCATCAACTTTCAGTTTTACCCATATCAATCTAGAGTTTACTTTCTTCCACTCTATCACATACTCCCACAACTCCTGTTTCAGGAGTAGTGCTACTCCTTCCCTTGCTCTTTTCCTCTCACTAACCTCTGACTTTACTCCCAAGACATTCCCAAACCACTCTTCCCCTTTACCCTTGAGCTTCGTTTCACTCAGAGCCAAAACATCCAGGTTCCTTTCCTCAAACATACCACCTACCTCTCCTTTTTTCTCATCTTGGTTACATCCACACACATTTAGACACCCTAATCTTAGAGTTCGAGGAGGTTCAGCACTCCCCACGTGACTCCTTCTTCTGTTTCCCCTTTTAGAAAGTTAAAATACAAAGAGGGGAGCGTTTCTAGCCCCCCGCTCCCGTTCCCTTTAGTTGCCTTTTACGACACGTGAGGAATGCGTGGGAAGTATTCTTTCTCCAACTATCCCTGAGAGTAAATGTGAATAAGAGCAAGGTTATTAGGCTCAGTAGGGTTGAGGGACACGTCAATTGGGAGGTAAGTTTAAATGGAGAAAAACTGGAGGAAGTGGTGTTTTACATATCTGGGAGCGGATTTGGAAGCGGATGGAACCATGGAAGCCGAAGTGAGTCGCAGGTTGGAGGAGGGGGCGAAAGTTCTGGGAGCACTGAAAAATGTGTGGAAGACGAGAACATGATCTTGGAAAGCAAAAAGGGGTATGTTTCAAGGAAGCGTGGTTCCAACAATGTTATATGGTTGCGAGGCGTGAGCTATGGATCGAGATGTGCGAAGGAGGGTGGATGTGTTGGAAATGAGATGTTTGAGTACAATAATTGGTGTGAGGTGGTTTGATCGAGTAAGTAATGAAAGGTTAAGAGAGATGTATGTTAATAAAAAGAGTGTGGTTGAGAGAGCATAAGAGGGTGTATCTAAATGGTTTGGTCACATGGAGATAATGAGTGAGGAAAGATTGACAAAGAGGATATATGTGTCAGAGGTGGAGGGAATGAGGAGAAGTGGAAGACCATATTGGAGGTGGAAAGATAGCGTGAAAAAGATTTTGAGCGATCGGGGCCTGAACATGCAGGAGGGTGAAAGGCGTGCAAGGAATATTGTGAATTGGAACGATGTGGTATACCGGGGTCGACATGCTGTCAATTAATTGATCCAGGGCATGTGAAGCGTCTGGGGTAAACCATGGAAAGTTGTGTGGTGCCTGGATGTGGAAAGGGAGCTGTGGTTTCGGTGCATTGTACATGATAGCTAGAGACTGAGTGTGAACGAATGTGGTCTTTGTTGTCTTTTTCTAGCGCTACCTTGTCCGCATGCGGGAGGAGGTGGTTTGTAATTTCATGTGTGGCGGGGTGGCGACGGGAATGAATAAAGGCAGACAGTATGAATTATGTATATATATATATATATATATATATATATATATATATATATATATATATATATATATATATATATATATATATATATATATATAAATATTAGAAGCAGTGAAAAGTTTTTATCGAGGATGTAAGGCATGTGTACGTGTAGGAAGAGAGGAAAGTGATTGGTTCTCAGTGAATGTAGGTTTGCGGCAGGGGTGTGTGATGTCTCCATGGTTGTTTAATTTGTTTATGGATGGGGTTGTTAGGGAGGTAAATGCAAGAGTCCTGGAAAGAGGGGCAAGTATGAAGTCTGTTGGGGTTGAGAGAGCTTGGGAAGTGAGTCAGTTGTTGTTCGCTGATGATACAGCGCTGGTGGCTGATTCATGTGAGAAACTGCAGAAGCTGGTGACTGAGTTTGGTAAAGTGTGTGGAAGAAGAAAGTTAAGAGTAAATGTGAATAAGAGCAAGGTTATTAGGTACAGTAGGGTTGAGGGTCAAGTCAATTGGGAGGTGAGTTTGAATGGAGAAAAACTGGAGGAAGTGAAGTGTTTTAGATATCTGGGAGTGGATCTGTCAGCGGATGGAACCATGGAAGCGGAAGTGGATCATAGGGTGGGGGAGGGGGCGAAAATTTTGGGAGCCTTGAAAAATGTGTGGAAGTCGAGAACATTATCTCGGAAAGCAAAAATGGGTATGTTTGAAGGAATAGTGGTTCCAACAATGTTGTATGGTTGCGAGGCGTGGGCTATGGATAGAGTTGTGCGCAGGAGGATGGATGTGCTGGAAATGAGATGTTTGAGGACAATGTGTGGTGTGAGGTGGTTTGATCGAGTAAGTAACGTAAGGGTAAGAGAGATGTGTGGAAATAAAAAGAGCGTGGTTGAGAGAGCAGAAGAGGGTGTTTTGAAATGGTTTGGGCACATGGAGAGAATGAGTGAGGAAAGATTGACCAAGAGGATATATGTGTCGGAGGTGGAGGGAACGAGGAGAAGAGGGAGACCAAATTGGAGGTGGAAAGATGGAGTGAAAAAGATTTTGTGTGATCGGGGCCTGAACATGCAGGAGGGTGAAAGGAGGGCAAGGAATAGAGTGAATTGGAGCGATGTGGTATACAGGGGTTGACGTGCTGTCAGTGGAGTGAATCAAGGCATGTGAAGCGTCTGGGGTAAACCATGGAAAGCTGTGTAGGTATGTATATTTGCGTGTGTGGACGTGTGTATGTACATGTGTATGGGGGGGGGGGCATTTCTTTCGTCTGTTTCCTTGCGCTACCTCGCAAACGCGGGAGACAGCGACAAAGTATAAAAAAAGAAAAAAAAAAATATATATATATATATATATATATATATATATATATATATATATATACACACGTTGAAATGTATCAGTATGTATATGTGCGTGTGTGGACGTATATGTATATACATGTTTATGTGGGCGGGTTGGGCCATTCTTTCGACTGTTTTCTTGCGCTACCTCGTGACGCGGGAGACAGCGACAAAGTATGATAAATAAATAAATGAATATATATGTGTGTATATATATATATATATATATATATATATATATATAGATATATATATATATATATATATATATAAATATATTATATATATATATATATATATATATATATATATATATATATATATATATATATATATATATATATATATATATATATATATATATATATATGTGTGTGTGTGTGTGTGTGTTAGAAAGGATCACAATTTTGCGCGTGATCAAGATATTCCTATGAGTCCACAGCGAAAATGAAACACGATAAGTTCCCAAGTGCACTTTCGTGTAATAATCACATCATCAGGGGAGACACAAGAGAGAAATATAAGTCAGTTGATATACATCGAAGAGACGAAGCTAGGACGCCATTTGGTAAACATGTGATTGTCCAAAAACATCTAAGGAACATGGCAAGTAAAGTAAAATAATCATTGAAAGAGAGAACTAAAAGATTCTTGGTGTCAAAGGGAGGTTTGGGCTCAACTCTATAAAATTATTTCTTTTCTAACTTGAGGGATTTATCAATGAAAGATCTAGGGTACTTTAACTTAGATCCAAAAGAATATATCTTCTCAAACTCATCATCAATATAGCCTGGACTGCAAATATGCAGTGCCTTAAGGAATATAGATTGAAATGATGATAATTCAACTCTGTCATGTTGAGATGAGTAATAATGGCTATGTAAGCATACATTGGTAAGTTTTCTGTATACGTAAACTTAAACTTATTTCCTTGCCTATGGATCATGCAATCTAAAACTGGTAACATACCATTATTTTCATTTTCTACAGTAAATTTGATGGAAAGTACTAAATTGTTAAGTAAGCCGAGAAAATCTTCATTTGTTGGCCAAACACAGAAAACATCATCTACATACCTAAGCCAAATTGCATTAGAAGGTAAGATATTCTTCAGTAATTTTGTTTCAAAATATTCTCTTTCAAGATTACTTAGTGAGATGAAGGGTATTCGAGTACATAGTATTCGAATAGTTATTTTGGTAGGCTTTGATGCCAAGGGTTTCATCTGTCAATACTTAATTCTCTGTCACTGGCAGGTCCTGGTATTTAGTGCAAGAACGTGAAATGTACCTTCAAGCTCTTTTGACTGACAAAATGCTACAAGACCGAAATATGGGGAATATGAAGAAATATTATAACTGCAACATTCAACTAGAAATGGTACCAGTTTCTATAAATCTATGATGATGAGATTAGCAACAGTAGTAGAAAGATATGAAGAACAACAACGACAGTAGAATATATGATAAAAATAATTTTCACAGTGCCAAAAGACCTTCTCAGTGCAGTGCTTTAGCTCAGCACATGACAGGTCACACAAGAGAAAAGCAGTGTGAATATTCAAAGTGCCAAAAGACCTTCTCAAAGAAGAGTCAGTTGATGGAGCACATAAAAGTACATACCAAGGAGAAACCATGAGAAAGTTCACATTACCTAAAGGTCTTCTCACAAAGGAGTACTCTAAGATTTCATACAGGAGAGAAGCCATATGGATATTCACAGTGCCAAAAGATCTTCACACAGAGGAGTACTTTAGTGAAGCACATCAAAGTTCATATGGGATATGGCCATATGAATATTCACAGTGCCAAAAGTCTTTTGAACAGAGAAATCACTTAGGAGAGCACATGATAGTTCATACAGGAGAGAAGCCATGCAAATATTCACAGTTCCAAAAGGCCTTCACACAAGGAAGTACTTTAGTGAAACATATGAAAGTTCATACAGGAGAGAAACTATAAAAATGTTCGCATTGCCAAAAGCGGTAAAGAAGTCTCGTGCTCCTGAAGGAGTGAAACGGGAAGATGATAGTGGTGCAAAATCTATGAAAATGGATCATTGCCCAGAACTACTTGGTTTTGTCCCACAGTTGCACAATAGAGCTCAGATGGACAATATTGACATTGTCAAGGAATAGTTCTCAGCTTTGTTAGAGTGAAACTTAGTGCCGAAAATGGCTACCTTTTACCATTTAGTACAGATATAATGAGTGCGTGAAAACTCACATCCATTTTTTTTCATTCGTTAAGTAATGAAGTAGCAACTCATCCAAGAGTCTTGAAGTCATCGAGATGATATATTACCCGTGTTGTGTTCAGTGAACACTGTCGGTTCCATCATATTTCAGTGTAAAGTGGTTATGGATACTTAAAATCTGCTCGTATGTATGAGGAGGGACATCACTGAAAAACTGTATTGACGTATTGCAGTGTTTATCAATCTGTTCACTACAATTTTTACCTCTAAAAACTACTAGCATAGAACCCTGGTGGACAAGCCAGTTTTTTAGTGTCTGCTACTTGCACATGGTAACTGAGCTGATATATTGTTGGTGACAAAGGTAATTTGAAATGATTAACTGGTGAAAAACTGTTAGTATCAGAGATAACTGTTAGCATTTTCAAACAACTTTTGCAATTCACTTGATTATAATCACCTGCCTTAAATTGTTGCTCTAATTTTCAGTTTATATTTTGGCATGCCATTGATGTATATTCATACATTCTGTGTCGCTTTTTCAGCTCATTAATGAATTTTCTGATTACATCCCTTTCATATTTGTTCATCGTTTCCTGTCTTTGTAAGGTAGCGTTATGAACAGATTACTGAGCCATGAAGGAAAAACCTTTGTTTGGCTCCTTCGTCTATCACCTCTTAGAAAGTAGTAATACAGGAAGGGTAAATATTCAGCTCCCATGATTCTGCCCCACTAAATTACATTACACAGCACACAAGGCATGTATAGGTTGTAGCCTCTCTCTGTCTCTAGGGATATTATTTCTCTCCTAAAATATGTCAATATCATACAAAAAAGTAAATAGGGTCCCATAACTGCTTTCTGTGCAGTATAACGCATTAAAAAAATGAAATTGCTTTACACCCCTTGTGCCATTTCAACTAAAATAGCCACTACGTACACCCGATGTGTTTGTATCCATAATACTCGTTTATTCAGGCAATGTTAGATATCAATTACGTGAAAATAACATTGGTTAGCCAATTTTGATGTACTATAATCTTTTGCTACACTTTCATGCGAGTTGCTGGCATTTAATCCACAAAGTATTACTAACTCCTTATACATTACATTTCAAAACATATAACTTATTGGTCTCTTTGATACTACGTATATTCTCGCTTCTTCATAGAAATACCATGGCAGCGCACATCTTGATCATCCCGCGGCGCCAATGGTCTGGTAAGGATATATGTAAACCATAGCTCACTTAAACTGTACACGTCTGGGACTTACCTCATTTCTCTGCATATTGCTCCTAGACCAAGCTCTTTCACTATTAATTTCTACAACGTTCTCCACTGCAGACCACGATTTGTCTAAATCTTTCTCTGATCTCTATGAAACCCTTCCGTCGAAAGATAATTTTCCCGTACAATGTCTACCATTGTTTTCGTCGTAAGGGCGGTGTTTTCAGTACACAAACCCCTTCTTTCCTCATGAGTCGTTAGTCACCGAACTTTGAGGCCATCAATTCAAACTTCTCTACCTTCTATATTTTTGCTTCTGTGTTTCGTATATTTCCCCCACTGTTCCTCAACCTATTTGCAATTCTTTGACTACATGCTTTCCTGCCATAAAATAATGCTGTCTTCACATCCACACACTGGAGTCCTCCATCATGCAGGGGATTATGGTGTACACCGGAAGATTGGCTAGTTTCTACCCGGGATGATCCCATTGGAAGCGAGGCTTTTTCTTTTACACTCCTTAACGATTTCGAACAAATAATCATAACCATGATTTCCTGCCCGTTAAAACCAGTCTTTTAGAACACTCAGTTACTTATGTACGTCTGAACATCCACGAAAATACGCTATGTCTGCCCCCTCAGAATCATCCAACCATAGTCTTGCCTTTGTCACTTCCAATTACACTCACTAACCATTGCAATTTATGAGAGCTTAGCAGTCATCTCTGTGTAGCTTCTTTACTGCCATTCTGA
Organism: Panulirus ornatus; assembly: GCF_036320965.1. NCBI lineage: Eukaryota > Metazoa > Arthropoda > Malacostraca > Decapoda > Palinuridae > Panulirus > Panulirus ornatus. Next base: position 46,937,124 of record NC_092242.1, on the reverse strand, counting down.
GCCAGGATGCTTCCAGCTTTGGTGACCTTATAACAGAGGTTATCTTGGCTGGAGTGGAATCCTATGTTCTTTTAACTAACTCTTCCACAAGTCATAATGTCATCGCTCCAGTTCTGACACCTGTAGCGTCAAGGACAAAACAAACTGGGCAAGGAAACTATACCTCTCCCATGAATCCTAATTTAGTTTCATCTCTACCTGGGATCGTTGGAAAGCTAATCTTCGTTCAGTCAAACACATCTTCTTGAAGAGTAAGTTTACTGACGATTTTCGAGAAAGTTTTTTTTATTCTTAACCAAAGACATCTTTAATAGCTAATGTAATTCATCCTTTACTCATGGCAGACCTCTTGATGTGTTTATATACGTATAAATCTCAGGTACCTTACTTTAATCTAATTCTACCTGACATGAATCTGCATCTAGTCCTGATCTCCCAATCTTCTTTGTCTGAGCCCAGGCATTCTCCTCTATTTTTTGTGTATGGAGTTTTCTATGAACTTTCCCAGCTTCAAATGGACAAGGTGCATGACTTTGATTGAAAACTTTCTCGAATAGAAAGGGAGTGTGCCTATCTAAACGCCCAAACTTTTTCTTCTTTCATGGAAGCATGCCTTCGAGCATCCATCCCTAAGAATGGAGACTGTTTTAACTACTACCCTGCTGCGCTCACTACTTTTGTTCTAAAGCCTTATAAACTCACTTTAACTCTCACATTCTCAGACACTTAGAATCCCACTCCCTTCTTGCTGATCACCAGCATGGCTTTCTCAATTCAAGGTTTAATGTCAAATTTCTATTTCTTTACGTTTGGAACTTAGGGATTTTGATCCATCTTTTGTTGTTGCTTTTGACATCAACCTTTGACATCAAAGCATGTAAATGGTTGTGGCAAAAGTCTTTTCTCTTCTAAGCTTGCTGTATTTGGCTTTTCTGCTTCTCTGTTCTCAAATGCCTAGCTTCCTTTCCATCCGATCAATTGCAGTATCACTTTTTCATTCATGTTGATGGAACAACTTTTCTCATAACCTATCAACAGTGGTGTCCCTCAAGGTTCTCTCCCATCACCTAATTCTCTTTACTCGAACACTTTACACAATTCAAGTCACTTTCCCTTCACTTACATCACCAGACAAGTTGAGCAACATTAGATTTGGTCAGTTCGTGGATGGTTGGTGACAGCCTGGGAACAGCAGATGATGCTGGCGTATGACGGTGAGAGTTAAGCGCTAGCCTTGCTTTACGGAAAGACCTCGCCATAGGAGCTCCTGGCTTCTGTGCCGCAATCATATGCATCTTTTCTTTCTTTTACTGTTGGAGGCTCCAGTCTTGGGAAAAGTCTAATTTGAAGTGGGATAATGAGAGAGAATAATAAAAAATGAGTAAAAACATACTGAAAATTTTGGAGAAAACGGAAAACCTACCTTTTTAAAATGGTCAGGTCATAGAAAGCAAATCAGCCCATTCTTGAGTTGTAAATGAACAAACATTACCTTTGTAAGGTATTAGCTTGTTGACTGATAACACATGGTTTACCTCTCGTGAACAATAACCAAAGTAATGACTATCGAAATGGGAAAGTGAACCAGCAATGCAGGGTCTATTAGCCAGATTTTGCTGCCCTTCTCTTGTTCTATAGGTGCTTTGGCCACTGCTCTTATCAACTGTCCTTTTGTATCCTTGCTGCCAAGCTTGGTCCCGTAGCACACGTTTGTCTGCTGTTTGCTGTAGAGCATGTGTGGAGCCGGCCACACGAAGAAAAACATTCATGATATCACCTTTCTTCGAAAACTGAAGTCTCTCTTCTCACCTCTTTCCCTTTTCCTAGAACCTTTCTGCCTTTAAGAGTTTGTCTACAAGCACTTAAATAGCTCTGATTAATTTCTTCGTTCCTTTTCTGATTCCGTGTGTCTTTGTTACCCAAGAAGATTATGACTGGGGTATGTTTTTCCCATGCCAAGTCAGTCTACTTCATAACGAAACCAAAACAGCTTAATAAAATTTCTTAAATCAAAATTAGTCTGTATCAAAGTTATTCTTTCCTTTTATCTTTTTCATGGTTACTTCATTTGATACCTCTTATGTCCTTGACATATCCATTATTCTAGGGATTACAAATATGATTTACATTAAGTTAACTTCACAAGAGATATTTCTGACGGAGGGATCCAATTTTCTCCCACTTTACGCTTTCAAGATATTTTGTATCCATTCTATTGCACTGTAACCAAAACAGATTTGCTTAATCTAGGTGGGATCTTGACAATGGTCCACATGAAGGAGGATGCACAAACTTGTTGCTAATGATTCTGGACAAAGCCAAGAAAATTATTTGCTACTTTTTTGGGCGATACTTCTCCGTTGTCTTGGTTTAAAACTGTTATTAAAAGATAATTATAGCACACCGGTTGATTGATTTCTACTCAGGTCGCACAAAAATATTCTTAGCCTTTTTCAAACTAAATACTGCACTTCCTTTAATGTTACACTCCATTTGACTCTTCTTTCAATTCTTATTGTTCTTTTACGTCTTCCAGCAAACGTCTTATTTTCGTCTGATAATATTTTCTGTCCTAACGTTGCGCCATCAGCGACTTTACCTATTTTTCATCTATATCCAGGTCACTGATGCGGAATTATTGCCAAAGCGCTGAGGACTGATCCCTAAGGATTTTTTTTTCATGTTGAGGGCTCCAGTGGACAAGAGTCCACATCAAGACCGGGCCTCAGTTGAAATATAAAGAGAATAATGAAAGGGGAAAAGAAAAGACAAGGGAAAGTACTTATGATTTTGGAACAAGTGAAAATCTTGTCTTAGAAATGTGCCAGATCATTGTTATTGGGAAAGACATGAAAAGGTAGAGAGCTCCAAAGCTCATCGTGTATGGAACGAAGCGGTTATCGAACCAGCCCACCCTGGAGTTGCCAATGGCCACACAGTAATCATGTGACGAAGCAACTTTCTGAGTATTGCGTGGTCTACATATCGGTGAGGGCACACAAGCAGCCAGCTTTAGGGAGCAAAAACCAAAGTAATATCCATAGAAGAGGGAAAGTGAACCAACATTGCGCCGTAGGATTAGAGCGTCAAGTTTGGAAGTTAGCCTGGGACTCTGTCAAGTAAGGGTGTAGAGCTAGACCCACCCCAGATGTGAGAGCAGTACTCCATACAAGAAGCAACTGTTCAGAATAAAAGAAGTTTCAACATCTAAATAGGATACTCAGTTTCTTAGAGACAGACTTAACTATTTCCATAATGTGGGTTTCTAAGAAAGAGTGAATGTTACAATAATGCCAAGTATGATCATTGAGTCAACAGGTGGAATTACAGAACCGTCAAAGGAAAGACAAGAGTTATGAGTTTTTGATAAAGAGATGGGGAGAAACTGGGTCTTGGAGGCATTAAACTTAACAAGATTTTGTCTACCCCAAGTCTCAGTTTATTGAGGAAGTTGTGTCAAAACAAGATTCAGATCGAGTGTGAGGAGTAGAACTGAAGGATGTGAATGAATGCAGTGTTGAGTCGTCAACGTTGGGGTGCACATGATAATTTGTGGAGAGGAAATCGTTGAAAAAGGAAGAGAAATAGTGTAGGGGACAGGACAGAACCTTGAGGGACACCGCTGTTGATGAAAAAGGGGGAGGTTGATATCCAACTACAGAGACAGATCGGCTGGAGAGAAAGCTAGATATGAATGAGCAAAGTGAGGGAGGGAAGCTTAGAGATGAGACCCCGATGCCACAACTTGTCAAAAGCTTCAGATATGTTAAGGGCAATTACACATGACTCCCCAGAATCTTTCAGGGATGATGACCAGACATTAGTAACATAGGAAAGAATATCACCAGTGTATCTCGCCTTACGGAAGCCATACTGGTGATCAGAGAGAAGACTGATTTTCGAGGTGTCTTAGGATATGGAAGTTGAAGAGGAATTCAGACTTCGGAAATGGTAGATGTCAAAGCAATAAGACGATAGTTAGAGGGGTCAGAACGGTTACCCTTGTTAATGATGGGATGTATCAATGCATGCTTCCAAGGAGAAGGAAGAGTTATGGCTTTTAAACAGAAATGGAACAGACGAGCAAGAACAGGTGCAGGTTCAGAGGTACACTGTTTCAGTACACTGAGATGGTTGCCATTACAACCATAAACCTCTCTTTTGTTCAAAGAGAGAAGCGCTTTTCGGATAGTCCGAAAATACTCCTTGAGACTAATTTCCAATGGATTTTGTCATTAAATGCTATTTTGGAAGCTGTCGCACACAGAATGAAACTTTATAACACGTACCTGGCCATCTTACCAAATTACATCCAGATGCGAAGTATCTGGTGAAGGAAGTTAACTTTTTCGTGAATTCGGTAGAAAAAAAAAAATATTTCAGGAGCATTTAGCGCTCATCATAATGTTCATTGGGAAGCATATGGACAGACACTCAAGGGAAACAAACTGTATTTGTCATCAACTAACCAGTCTCTTCCGAACGAAGGTACAACTTGTATCGATGAAAGGTCGGAAAATATATCAGGAATTGGTGAAATTTCGTCATCCTACACATGCAAATTACATCATTTTGTTAATCATGACAACGTCAGGCGTGGTCACGTCCTAGTTTGTCTTCCGTAAATAAGTGACGCAAGTTCAAACCCTTCTCCATCTAGATTGGATAGTAAGAAAGTTAATTGGATGTTTCTGCTCTTGAAGTTGTGCCATCCTAGGTATGTCCAGAGACGATACTGATAACAATACGAAAAATTTCATCAAACATAATTGCTATTAAGGTGTCTGTAATCTAGGCCTCTACTAATTACACTTGATGATGAAGAAATTTTGACAAAGAACACTCAGATGGTCATGACCATCTGAGACACAAGTACTGACGGTGTAAGACGTTGGTCATGATGATATGAGACACTGGTGAAGACAGTCTGAGAAGTTGGTCATCAGAGCCTGAAAACGTGGTCTTGACGGTCTAAGTTAGTCAAGCAACTTCATCATATACAAATGAGGGAAGGCTCAGGTAAGTATAACAATTAGACAAGCTAGGATGAATATCATTGCTCTCAACAGTAGGAATTATTGACGACACAGTTGACAGTTAATGCTAGAGCCAGAAAATTCTCAGATTTTATCAGTATTCGTCTGCATTGCAAATGTCAGACCAAATAAACTATAATTGACTTTGCCGCAGATGAAATTACACAATATAACTACTTTAAATGAACTCATACCCTAAAACCCTATTATGATTCTAGCACAGGAACCATCAGGATAACATACCAGGAGATCCAGGATCTTAGACAACATAGAACCTTTGCTAACTAAAGTCATGAACTACGTATCATCCCGATGTCAAAGGGCTCTGGACACCTTACCAATTTGATTCGTCTCCATCTACAGCACTAACGAGCTGCCTCTGTAAGGTTGTGAGAATGATTGATAAGATAATCAGTTTCTATTAGGTTCAAAGAAATTATTTGATGATCAACAGTGTGGCCTCCTTCAGCACAGAAGGACGATGAATCATTCCATAACTCTAGAATATGATATTTTGGTTACTGGTCAAGAAGACTGTTGGGAGACATATTCAAAAAAGAGCCTATGATGAAATGACAAAATGGAATATCAAAACACCTTATGCCATTCGATCAAAATGTTACTTTTTTTTTTTATACTTTGTCGCTGTCTCCCGCGTTTGCGAGGTAGCGCAAGGAAACAGACGAAAGAAATGGCCCAATCCCCCCCCCCCCCACACACACATGCATATACACACGTCCACACACACAAATACACATACCTACACAGCTTTCCAAGGTTTACCCCAGACGCTTCACATGCCTTGATTCAATCCACTGGCAGCACGTCAACCCCGGTATACCACATCGCTCCAATTCACTCTATTCCTTGCCCTCCTTTCACCCTCCTGCATGCTCAGGCCCCGATCACACAAAATCTTTTTCACTCCATCTTTCCACCTCCAATTTGGTCTCCCTCTTCTCCTTGCTCCCTCCACCTCCGACACATATATCCTCTTGGTCAATCTTTCCTCACTCATCCTCTCCATGTGCCCAAACCACTTCAAAACACCCTCTTCTGCTCTCTCAACCACGCTCTTTTTTATTTCCACACATCTCTCTTACCCTTACGTTACTCACTCGATCAAACCACCTCACACCACACATTGTCCTCAACATCTCATTTCCAGCACATCCATCCTCCTGCGCACAACTCTATCCATAGCCACGCCTCGCAACCATACAACATTGTTGGAACCACTATTCTTCAAACATACCCTCTTTTGCTTTCCGAGATAATGTTCTCGACTTCCACACATTCTTCAAGGCCCCAGAATTTTCGCCCCCTCCCCCACCCTATGATCCACTTCCGCTTCATGGTTCCATCCGCTGCCAGATCCACTCCCAGATATCTAAACACTTCACTTCCTCCAGTTTTTCTCCATTCAAACTCACCTCCCAATGACTTGACCCTCACCCTACTGTACCTAATAACCTTGCTCTTATTCACATTCACTCTCAACTTTCATCTTCCACACACTTTACCAAAACTCAGTCACCAGCTTCTGCAGTTTCTACATGAATCAGCCACCAGCGCTGTATCATCAGCGAACAACAACTGACTCACTTCCCAAGCTCTCTCATCCCCAACAGACTTCATACTTGCCCCCTCTTTCCAAAACTCTTGCATTTACCTCCCTAACAACCCCATCCAAAACAACATTCACTGAGAACCAATCACTTTCCTCTCTTCCTACACGTACACATGCCTTACTATGTTACTTATGTTCATTATTGATGTTTTTCATTATGAAATGATTGTATTTTGTTTCTAGTTCAGCTGCATATTTGTATATTCTTACTATTAACATTTACCTTGAAATAAATACATTGGAAATAAGTCATGTACCACAATAAGTGAAGGTAAAATGTATTGTTTAACAAACTCATTCACGATATTAAACACATAAATGTCAGGTTCAAAAACATAAACTGGCAACATTTCTTGAATAGCAACACCTGAGAGATGCTGTCCTCTAGCGGCAATCGCTGTAACTATATAAACAACATCAACGTTCCCTCGAAACGTAAATTAAGTTTCATTCGAAAAACTCAGCATACTGGCCTATCAAGTTATATATTAGTTGGAAATTGCAATATTTGGAATCTAAAAGGCGTAGAACTTTCTGACAATCAGGTAGGAACTAACATTTACCACAGATATGATATACAACCATATTTATGATTTTCACACAGGCCCGTTGATCTCGGCCCACCCAAATCATTAAGATAAACATCTGTGAATAAAAAAGACAATATTTGATAGTTTGTTTACGGATTTTTTAAATTTTGGTACATAGACATACGATAAGACTAGATTACGTGTGCAGATAAGCGAAATGACCGAAAGATGTCGGCATTTTGATCTCGGCACACATTTTTTGGTAACGTGATTATCGTTGATAATCTCAAATTTTTAACTTTGGAACACACATGAAAAGATCTGGAAACTATCAGAATATTCTGTCCATCAGAGGCAGGGTGTAGGAAATCCCGAAATATAGCAGAATAATACACTGTATGGCATCAAATTGTTTGTGTTCAAATGAGCGGGGAGACAGAAGCTTGACATTATTATGAAAAGATTCGTAACCAAAACAACAGGCGCTGATGATCTTCCGGCGGCTGAGGGGACAGTCGAGGCCTAACTGCGAACGGTGATCCACAAGACAGTCGCCTCAAAAAAAAGACATCCCCAACAAAAAAGTTCCAGTTTAGGGGCACCATAGTAGTTTATGGGATGGCAAGACAGCATACCTCTGAAGTCCTTATAATAGTTATTTGGACGAGGAAAGTACCTTCGAACATTATGTTTTATCTGGCAATATTGATAATGATATGAGGGTTATAACTTGGGAATCCTTTCCCAACTTAGTAATTAGGTATGAGGGTTATGATAACTTAGGAATCCTTTCCCAAACTAGTTAGTAATTGCGAGGGGTATATTGATTTGAGGGATGGGGGTAAATCAGGCCAATTTTCACCCTGACTTAACCATCAGAGACATGTAGCAACCTCATTACCTCGTTACCTACATTACCTCGAACATCACTGAAACGCCCTAAATTGTCGCAAATTATAAGGATTTAATTGACTATTGCAACAAGTTAGATGCAGGTTGTTTGGGTCGTGCAGGCATGTAAAGTGAGACGTTCATATCATCTGGTTTATTGAAGAGAGAAGAAGTGGTGAAAGCTATAACAATCCACGTCAACCATACGTAGCTCCCACAGATTGTGTAAAGTGACCGGTTCAGTTGTTACTGCTCGCATTAACCTTCAAACACGTGCACAATTTCACCCTTAACATCACCCACAACTATATACATCCTCACCTCAACTTCACTTAACCCAGCTAAATTGCCATAAATGACAAAGTGTGAAGTGAACACTCAACCTCACTCTTTACCCTAACATAACCGCCAAACTCAGACTTAACCTATAACGTACCTTCCCATCAACTTCACCCTTAATCTCACTCTTAGCTTTATTAGTTACTCCACTGAGCAGAATCGCTACCGGCTCCTTAGAGGAGAGGCGGCTCGCAGGACAATTTAATAAAGAACCAATCCAGGACAATGTTCACCGTAACTCTATGCACAAACTAACTCTTTACTTCACCCCCTACATAATGATTACACCTGCATTACCTCGAACATCACTTTGAACCGCCCTAAATTGTCACAAATTATAAGGATTTAATTGACTATTGCAACAAGTTAGATGCAGGTAGTTTGGGTCGTGCAGGTATTTAAAGTGAGACGTTCATATCATCTGGTTTGTTGAAAAGAGAAGAGGTGGTGAAAGCCTTGCTTAAGACAAAATGTTAGAAGGCGGATAGGATGGGTAGTATTGCAGGTGAATTTATAAGGAAAAAGAATGGCTGTGTCTTTTATCAGTTAGGGTTTTCGGTGTATGTGTGGGTCATGGTGAGATGTGTTAGGGTAGGCGAAATGTGTATTTACTGCCACTGTGGTGAAAACCTTGAGCATTGTAAAATGTTGGATAGTATTGCACTTGAATTTATTAAGAAAGAGGGTGGCTGAGTTTTCTATTGGTTGGTCAGGATTTTCAGTGTATGTATGGATCATGGTGATGTGTGTTAGGATTGGCAAAATGTGTGTCTAGTGCTACTGTATAAAGGCAAAGGGTACAAAGGTGATTGTTCGATTTACAGTTATAAGTTCATTAAGGGTAGTTGGTAAGTTGTATGGACGAGTGGTGATTGAAAAGGTAGTGACATGTACGGAGCATCCGACTCGTGGGGGGGGGGGGGGGGTTAGAGACACTGCCTTTGGGGGGGGGAGGTGTGGATCGTGTGTGTGAGAAATACTTGGAGAAAGAGAGGGATTTTTGACTTGCATTTATAGATGTTTCTTGGAAGGTTTTACAAATATATGGCGTGGGAGGGAAGTACAATCTTGTCAATAGGGGATTCCTTTCCTTCCTTGGTTCTGATTGTTGCGCAGCCTTTAAAGCTACAGGAACCCCTGGAGATTAGGTTCCAGGGCTATACAGTAATGATGATAATACAACAGGTTATACTAATTTCTAGTTACTCTATGTTAAAAGAAAGAAAATGATGTTTGTGTATTGGTAGAAAATGGTTTTCTTTCAAGCTTTGGTTCATTATTTCAATTTACAGGATTCATTTGTAATTCAGATAATGTGTTGACATCGCTATTATATATTTTTTTTTCTCCGATAACATTCATTATGTAACCATTGATGTTTCACACGTGGAGAGAAGAGTTCCTTTAACTTTTGTTAGATTGGCTGTTTTTCTTTTCTCTCTGGATATTGATCTTATTGCTCGTTTCTGGATACTGTTAAGTCTGTATTAGCATTTTCTCTTTCATGGCAATGACAGTGACAGGTGAGTTGTGGAGGATCTGTTATCACATTCGTGTCTTTGAAGTAAAAGATATCTTCCGGTTAATGTGAACTGAATTCCATTAGAGAGTCCGAATCATAAATCTATAATATAAATCTGCAGAATGCTGCAGCAGCCCCAGGCAATGAAGCAAACCTCTGTTTATAGTGATCACAAGAGGCGTGGGACTAATAGTAACTATGAGAAAAGTGCCGTATAGAAGGTCCTGTTTAGCATTTACAACGTTTCCTACAATGATGAAGCATCAAGAGGAAATGGAGCAAGAATTATTGATCACAAGAATGACACGAGTAACCACCATATTTCAAACTCGTTCGTGTTACACAGACAGTCATTGGCAAGCTGTAGAAACTTTGCTTGATGGTTATGAAAAGGGAATAAGAAAGAAGATCGGGGCTGCTTACATCTCCACAGAAGACACTTCCAACTACAGAAAATTATTTGTAAATTTACCAAAGGTCGACGGGTCATGGCGCGGCGACAAGGGCGGAGTTGGCGACATAATTCAGCCACAAGGAGGTATACTGCATGCTGTCTGGAAATTTTGTATCGTTCTCTTTGAGGGTGTCATACTGATTGAAATGTAAAACAAACTTCATTTTGTGTTTCCTCCGTAGCTCACTCATATTTCATTAAGGTTTTATACTTTGAATTATGTTGGTTATGTGATGCTGAGAGTCTTGCGTTTATGAGCAATTTTATATTATCATTTTGATCTTAATGTACAGAATCTTCAACCCATAAACATTAGAGTCCTTTTTTTTATATGACATATGCCTCAATTCCAAGGTTTTGGTTTATCATTAATTCTTAATGTTGAGGTTTAATACTTGTTTATCATTAAGACAAAATTAAGGATTTGATATCTATGATTGCCAGTATTTGATGTCAGGCACTGATTTCTATAGGTTATTCGTATCTTATGATAAGGAGCCTGATCTCCATATATAGTGATTGATACTGGGCCTCTAATCTTAGTATCTGACTAAAGAGATCGTTTCTTTGTGTACAGGCATCACGGTGAAGTACTGACAGCATTTATTAAATATTTAAGATTCTTATATTATCACTTGAAGCTGACGATCTCATCTTGTTATGTTGTCAGCATACCATTTGAAGGGCTTTTCTCTATCTGTTGGCATCCCTTGATGCTTAGGGTTTCATTTATGTTATCTTCAACATGTTAATGTTTACTTTCCTATCTTTGGCAGGTCCTGGTATTCAGTGCAAGAACGTGATATGTATCTCCAATCTCTCTTGCCTGTCAAGATGCCACAAGAACGAAATATCGCAACTGTAGCAGTATAGAGAGCATTGTAACTAAGACATTTAGATAGTTATGTAGCCGCCTACAGGAAAAGAGAATCCATACCAATATGAACAAATTTATAATGATTAGACTAACAACAACAGCAGAAACAACAAGATAAGCAACGACAAAGCAATTCTATAACAGTTACAGCAGCAATAACTAAAGCGGTATTGATAACGACAGTAGAGTGACAAAGGCACAAGGAACTTATTAACAAGAATAGTAGTTTTTGAGAAACCTTAGGAAAAGGTTTAACTATATTTGAGAGACACTATAGATAATGTGTATCACAATTTTTCAGGATATTTACCATAACACTTCCACAATTTTTTTTATGAGGAAATTATTATGTACAGTGAGACAGCTCATAATATATCATTTATTTTAGTGATACTTTGTAGACTTTCTCGTCAGTCGTATCTTTACTACATGACCGAGTCAAATTCTCACAGTTGACTTTCATATGCTCAAGAACCGCTATTTGTGCCGTTTCAAAAGTCCATTCATAATGAGAAAACCTGACCGCATATACCCTTAGACGTAAATACATGCTACACTTCACACACATGTGAGCATTACAGCTCGGTCACCCGCTTCACTCTGGGTGACGGATTTGGTTAGTTAGACACTATCGCACTATTCATTAGAGTTGGTTATGTCAATAGTATTGTACCACTCATACCAGTTGTTTAGATCGACACTAGTGCACCACTCATTAGAGTTGGTTAGATCGACCTTAACGCACCACCCATTAGAGTTAAACCGACACAAGTGTACCACTCAATAATCTTAGGCACATCCCAAACGTTGCATCTATCAGGGTCATTCACTGCATCTCTGCCGCTCACTTGCTGAATATTTGAGACTGACAGATTGCGTCTGTGGACTATAGTATTTTAATGGTACAAGGTTAATCATGGAGGGCAAACTATAGGCATTTTAAGTGGTAAATAGAAATGATTTGTTGATGCGCTCAGGGGAGAAACCTTACTACAGTTCAGCGTCAGAAAAGCCTTGACAAATGTTATAATATTATGAAGCACAGAAGAGAAACAATATGAATATTAAGATTGCAAAGTCTTCTTAGCGTATGAGTGCAAGAACGTGATATATATTACAGAAGAAATGCCGTATGAATGCTTACTGTGCCAAAAAACTTTTTGAATAGGAGTATGTTTGTACGGCACACGACCTTGCATACAAGAGAAAAGCCATATGGGTGTTCGCAGTGTCAAAAGACCTTCTCAGAGAAGAATTTTTTAGGTGCAGCACATGAGAGTTCATACAAGAGAGGAAGCACATGAATGTTCACAGGGCCAAAAGACCTTCTCAAAGAGAAGTCATCTAGTGAAGCATATGGGAGTCCATAAAGCAGAGAAATCATATGAATGTTCGTATTGCCAGAAAACCTTCTCACAGAGCAGTTCTTTAGTGCAGCATACAAGAGTACATACAGGAGAGAAACCATACGAATGTTCGCATTGCCAAAAGACCTTCGCACTAAGGAGTTCTTTAGTGCTTCACTTACGGATTCATTCAGGAGAAAAGCCATATGAATGTTCACATTGCCAGAAAAGGTTCTCACAGAGCAGTTCCTTAGTGCAGCATATAAGAGTTCATACAGGAGAGAAGCCATATGAATGTTTACAATGCCAAAAGACTTTCTCACAGAGCAGCGCTTTAACCCAACACATGACCATTCATACAGGAGAGAAACATTATGAATGTCCAAAGTGCCAAAAGACCTTTTCAAAGAAAAGTCACTTAATGGAGCACATGAAAGTACATACCAAGGACAAACCATATGAATGTTCACATTGCCTGAAGACCTTTTCACAGAGGAGTACTTTAGTGCAGCACACAAGACTTCATACAGGAGATAAGCCACATGAATGCTTACAATGCCAAAAGACCTTCACACAGAGGAGTGCTTTAGTGAAGCACATGAAAGCTCATATGGGAGAGAGGCCATATGAATGTTCACAGTGCCAAAAGTCTTTTGTACAGAGGGATCACTTAGTACAGCACATGAGAGTTCATACCGGAGAGAAGCCATACAAATGTTCGCAGTGCCAAAACACCTTCACACAGGGAAGTACTTTAGTGAAACATATGAAAGTTCATACAGGAGAAAAACCATATGAATGCTCACATTGCCTAAAGACCTTTTCCTTGAAAAATTCTTTAGCACGGCATATGACTGTCCATACAGGAGAGAAGCCATATGAGTGTTCACAGTGCCAAAGAAGCTTCGCAGAAATGAAAACTTTAATGCTGCACATAAGAGTTCATACAGGAGAAAAACCATATGAATGTTCACACTGCCAAAAGACCTTTACACAGAGGAGTACTTTAGTGAAACATATGAATATTCATACAAGAGAGAAGTATCATTAAGAACAGTGTCAAAAGTCCTTCTCTAAAAAGAGCACTTTAGAGGAACGTATAAGTATTCATACAGGTAAGAAGCCTTATGAATGTACACCTTACCAAGTATCTGAGGACCATTTGATACCTCACTCTCCAGTAAGTAATTCCCGTAATCCTGAGTGAGTGAAACATGGAGGTGATAGTCGTGCAGAATCTATGATCAATAGGGATCATTGTCCAGAACTATCCCCTTTAATCTCTCTTTTGTGTATGGGAGCTCAGATGGACAATAATGACAGTGTCAAGGAAGAGTTTTCAACATTATAAAGTGAAGCTTGGTGCTGAAAAAAATCTTTTCGCAAATAAGTGTGGATCTAAAGACTAGAACAAATTTTAGAAACATTCACTGATTAATCAAATAGTGAAATAGCGACTTATACAAGCGTCTATGCATCTGAACAAGATTCATTAAGAAAATGTAATCCGTTGCGTGTTCAGTGAAAACCCTGTCAGCTCTATCATATTTTGTGTAAAAATTGTAATAGATACTCAAAATCTTTTTGTATTCTGGAGAAAGGAAATTATCACTCAAACTGTATTTCGTTTGTTCTTATGAATCTGTTTACTACAATTTTTACTTCCAAAAACTGCTAAAGCAGAAGATTAGTGGATTAGTCAAGGTTATTTAGTGTATGTTGTTTAAAAACAGTAACTGGGTTGCATATTGTTGATAACAAAAAAGGTTACATGAAATAATTATTTGATGAAAAAAAAATTTAAGGTTTTTTGCAAACTTGCCAAACATATTTTGCAACACACATAATCATTATGAATGGTTAGATTGTTTCTTGTATTTTTTGTTCATATTTTGGAATACCATTGGTGTATATTTGTTTATTGAGAGTTGATATTCCTGGTCATCAATAAATGTTCTGATTGGAATCCTTTCATACCTGGTCACCGCGTCCTGCCTCAGTGAACAAATGAATGAACCATTAAGAAAAAAGCATTGGTTGAATCTTTCCTTTGTTCCTTCTTGAAATCGCTATATGTAGCACACAAGGTAAGTAGGTTGCAGTTCTCCCCTATCTTCAAGGATATTATTTCTATCCTATAATGTATCAAAACTATTCAAAGAAGCAAATTGTCTCATAATATTGCTTTCTGTGAATAGGAAACTACAGTACAACTCATTAAGAAACTGTGGTAATTGCATTAGGCCCATTTTTGCCTATTTCATGAAATATAAAAGCAGCAACTATTTATGCCCAAACTGTTTTCATCCATGATACTCTTTTATGTAACCTATGATGGAAATCGTGTATGTGATAATAAGAATGGAGGGCTAATTTTGTGGTTGTATTCTGTTTGCTTCACCTACATGAGTTGCTGGCATGCAATCCACCAACTCAAACTCTCTCTTCATATATTACCCTTCACAACATGTAACACAGTGAAGTATTTCTCACTACTCATTATTTTCTTGTTTTTTACTACATGAAAAGATCCCTAACTCCGCACAGCTTGGTGAGTCTGAGGCACTAGGGGTTAAGGAAAGCTAGATTGTTCCCATGCCCACTTGAACTTCATCACACAACCGGGACTTGCCTCATTATCCTTATATAGTGCTCCTCAATCTGGTTCTTTAACTATTAATTTCTACAACATTCGTGTTCTTTACTGAAACACCCCTGTGTAGAATACGATTAATACGATTAGTCTACGTCTTTCTTTGATATTATATTTGAGATCGTTCTCTCGAAAGCTAATTTTCCTGTACATAACTATATCTCCAAATACAATATCTGCCATCGTCTTTGCTGCAAGAGTTTTCTGTTTGTTTGTTTATCGTTGTACATAAGCCATAAGGTTATTGCTTGCCCCATCTAGCTTAAAACTTCTCCTCCCACTATATCTTTGCCTTCATGTTTCGTACATTTCCTCCACAGTTATTTTCAACTATGTACAACTTACTGACTACGTGAGTTCCTTGCATGAAACATTGGTGCCTTCACATCCACACACCATGACCCTGCCATGCAGGGGATATCAGTGTACACCAGAAGGATGGTCTCAGAGGAGACGGAGCTCCCCCCACCCCACCCTCTTAACAATTTGGAACAAATCATTGAACCCGACACGATTTCCTGACCGTCAAGACCAATCTTCTAGGAACTCATAAATCCGTACTCTGTAAATACACTGTCTGCCTCCTTAGAATAATTCAACTACAATTTTACTTTTCTCACTTCACGCTTACTCACAATTTGCACTCTAGAAGATCTTAGCTTTTATCTCTATGTAGCTTCTTTGTTGATGTTCCTTGGCTGGGATGCCGCCAGCTTTGTTGACCGTATAGCATAGGTCATCTTGGCTGAGGTGGAATCCTACATACTTTCTGCTTGCTCTTTTTCCCTCAGTTTCAATGTGATCACTCCAGCTCGATGGCTGTTGCATCAGGGATAGAACATATCTGCGAATGAAACTCTACCTTTCCTATGAATCCTACTCCAGTTTCGATTCTGCTGGGAATCCCTAGAATATCATTTGTGAAGACAAACACAACTTCCTAAAATGAATATTTACGGAAATGACCTCTGACAAAGCTTTTTGGTCCCTTCCCAAAAACATCTCCAATAACTAATTTAGATTATTCTTTACTAGTCTCATCTGCCTGCAGTTTGCGTACGTTATTCTCCTCTAATTCTATCTAGAGTGGTTCTCTGTGTAGTCCTGATCTCACATCTTCTCTTTCAACCTATGCCTTCTATATTTTCCTGGTGCAGGGTTTTTCATCTACAATCCCAGTTTCAAGTAAACAAGATGAAAAAGCCCTCGAGTCCCAAGGAAATGTACCTTCAGGTTCGGTTCGATCCTTGTTCACCTTTCAAGGAAGCATTCCTCAAGAATGGAGATGGTTATATGATTTCCAGCTATTGCCCGATTACACTCTACTTATCTCTCATAATCTCAAGATACTTCGAATCTCATTGTCTTCTTGCTGATCACGAACTTGGCTACCACGGTTCAAAGTTTTCTGCAAATCTCCTTGATTTACCTCTGAAACCCTGGAGTTATGTTGATTCTTTTGTTGTGGCTTTTGATATTTCCAAAGCATTTGACAAGATGTGGCAAGTCATTTCTCTTCTAGATTTGTTTTCTTTGGCTTTTCTGCTTCCATCCGATCCATTGCAGTATCACGGATAGAACAACTTCCTTCTCTTATCAAGAGTGGTGTCCTGGAGGGTTCTCTCCTGTCACCTGTTTTGTATCTTCTCTCCATGAATGATTTCTCTTCATCATCTAACCTCTCTTCACTTTCACATTTTGCACACTTCATCTCTTTTTCCCGTCACTGATAGAAACATCATTCCTCACACCATCAAAGAAGTTGAGCAACGTTGGATCCGGTCTGTATTTTTATGGGTGACAGCCTGATGTTGGCATATGTAGGTGAGGGCTACCCGCTAGCCCTGCTTAATGGTAAAATCTCGTAATAGAAACTCCTCCCTTCCTTTCTTCTCGTTCTTGCCTTGATCATGTCTAACTGTTTTTTCCACGTTGGAGGCTCCGGTTACGGACAAAATATGAAGAGTTAATGAACGGAAAAAATGAGAGGAAAAATATGTTAAGAATTTGAAGGAAATGGAAACCGACCTTTTGAAAAGGTTCAGGTCATAGACACCAAACCGATCCACCCTAGAAATGCCTATAACTACACTGTAATTCTGACACATTAGCTTGACTATTGATATTACGTGGTCTAGCTAATGACGGGTACACACAACCAACCAGTTCTCGGGAGCTAAAACCAAAGCAATAACCGTAGAAAAGTAGCCTAGGGCACATGAGTCAAATTATGGGGTTAGACTAGTACAGCTGTTATCTTGAACTACTTTAGACTCTGTCCAGTATGTATGTGACATGTAAGTATATAGTCTGGAAACACTGCATTCGCAGCATAACATGTTTTGGTTTGCAAAGGCTGGCGTTGTTCTACAAATTCCATAAAGAATAATCTTTTGACTAGCTTCTTATATCTAAAGGGAGTTTAATCACCTCAGTATGGAGCATTATTCATATTACGGGTGTTTCTTCCTCCATTTGTCTATTAGCCAGAGTGGGATCAGAAGCCTTCTGTCTCGGTGATCCTTCACATGCATCACTTCTCCCCACCCATTTCTCTGTGTCTGCCAGGATGTTGATGCCCTTTCCTTGTTCTACAGGTGTTTTAGCCACTGATATTTCGAGCGGTCTTCTTGTGTTCCTGTCGCTGACGTTGGTCCCGTGCTACATGTTTGGCTTCTGCCATAGTTTATGTGATGACAGAGGCCACACGAAGTATAACCGCTATGATACCACCCTTATGATTCCACCTTTCCTCGGACAGTGAAGAAGTGGCATTCTCCAACATCTTTCCCTTTTCCTTTTATGCCTTAAGGAGTGAGTCTACAATCACTTTAGGAGTTTTTATCAATTTATCTTAAATCTTTGTATCTGATATTCTGTTTTCCTTTTCACCCGAGATGACCATGATCGGGGAGTGTTTTGCCCGCTCCAAGTCAGCCACCATCAGAGAATGATTGACACCTTTATATCTAAATCAACACATCACTTTCATCTTCTCAAACCCAATCTAATTTAAATTTGTTGTCTTGAGCTTTTTCTTGGTTACTTAATTTGATACCTATTCTCATGCCCTAAACGCATTAGCCTCACTCTATGCTCTTCAGAGGACTACAGATATGCTTTACATTAAGTTCACTTCATGAAAAAGGTTTCTGACGGCGGGGACCAATTTCCTCACTCTGCATGCTTTCAAGATACTTTGTATCTATTCTGTAGTACATGGACTAAAACAGAAGAACATAACCTGGGTGAGATCTCACTAGAGTTACAGCAAGGTGAAGGATAACTCACAAGCGAGTTACTAATAATTCTAGACAAAGCCAAGAAATTCATTTGCTATTTCTCTGGGCAACAATGGTGTCTCATTTTGAAACTTTCCTGTTCTTCCAAGGTACGTAAAGAAAGCATATCGTTTCATCAGTTTTCATTTAGGTCACATAAACATTTTCATAGTCTTTTTCATGGTGACAGTTGTACATACTTTTATATTAAGCTGTACTTAATCTTTTTTTTTTCTCCATTTTGATTGTTTACAACGTCTTTCAGCAGACTTCAGTTATTTTCATTTGAAAATATCTGTCCTACTACGTTGCACCATCAGCGACTTTACCTACTACATTTACCTCTCCCCGATATTTAGGTAATTAACATGAAATAGATAACAAAGCACGAAGGAATGCCGCTTGAGACTAATCTCTATGAGATTTTGCTAGTGAATTCTACTCTTAAGAACATGAACGTAACCATTTCATCAAAGTGCTCTTTCAGCCGCAGAGTGCTTCATGAAGGAAGTTCACTCTGCCGTTAGTTTGCTACAAATTTGATTTTAGAATTCAACACTCATCAACATCTTCACTGGGGAAGTATATGGAAAGACACTCGAGGGAAACAAATGGCAGATGTCATCACTAATTGTATTTTCTGTCTTTCGGACGACGATAGAACTTGTGTAGCCGATCGAATAGGAAATATATCCTCAGATATATCAGGGATACAATTTGGAGTTCTTATGACGACTCCTTGGCGAATGGTCACATGAGTACCAACCCTTCTCCATCTAAATTGGATAGTAAGAAAGCTGTTTGGGTGTCTCTTTCTTTTTAAAGTTATGCCATCGTAGATATGTCTGGGATGACCATACAGCCATACAAGAAGTTTCATAAAACATGATTACTGTTAAGGTGTCTGTACCCAAGGCCTATGGTTTTGATGGCATCTATCCCCGTGTACTGAAACAGTGTGCCTCTGAACTCGCACCTGCTCTTGCTCGTCTGTTCCGTTTCTGTTTAAAAACCAAAATTTTTCCTTCTCCGTGGAATCATTCATTTGTACAGCCCATCCCTAAGAAGGGTGACCATTCTGACCCCTCTTAACTATCATCCTATTGATTTGGCATCTACTATTTCAAAAGTCTTTGAATCCCTCATAAACTTCCATATCCTTGAACACCTCGAAAATCACAGTCTTCTCTTTGATCACCAGTATGGCTTCCGTCAGGTGAGATACACTGGTGATATTCTTTCCTATCTTACTAATGTCTGGTCATCGTCCCTGAAAGATTTAGGGGAGTCATGTGTAGTTGCCTTTGATATATTTAAAGCTTTTGACAGAATGTGGCATCGGGGTCTCATCTCTAAGATCCCCTCTTTTGGCTTCCCTCCCTCAATTTGCTCCTTCATATCTAGCTTCCTCTCCGGCCGATCTATCTCTGTGGTTGTTGATGGATCAGATTCTCCTCTTTTCTCCATCATCAGCGGTGTCCCTCAAGGTTCTGTCCTGCCCCCTACTTTTTCTCTTTTTTTTTTTTCTACGATTTCCTCTCCTCCACAAATAATCCAAACTCATACGCCGACGACTCGACATTGCATTCATTCACATCCTTCAGTTCTGCTCCCTCTTCTCTCATTCGAACTACATCTCGTCTTCACACAGCTTCCTCTATAAGCTCAGACTTGGAAAAGATATCTTGGTGGGGTACACAAAATCTTTTCAAGTTTAATGCCTCCAAGATCCAATTTCTACCCTTCTCTCTATCGAAAACTGCTCACAACTCTCGTCTCCCTTTTGACGGTTCTGTAATTCCACCTTTTGACTCAGGGAACATACTTGGTATTACTGTAACATCAACTCTATCTTGAAAACTCCACATTACAGGAATAGCTAAGTCTGCCTCAAAGAAACTGGGTGTCCTGTTTAGATGTCGAAACTTCTGAACAGTTACTCCGTTTATACAAGCAATTGATTTGTCCTCGTATAGAGTACTAGTCTCTTATTTGGGACGGTTCGAGCTCTGTATCCTTACTTGATAAAGCTGAGTCGAAAGCGACCCGACTTATAAAATATCCCAGGCTAAACTGCGAACTTGACCCCCTTTGCCCTACGCTGCAATTTTGGTTCACTTTTCCTCTTTTATAGGTATTACTCTGGTTTTCACTCCCGAGAGCTGGCTGCTTGTGTACCCCCACCACTAGCTAGAATACGCAATAGCTATGACCTAGCACGTTTCAAAAGATAGCTTTATCACTTCCTCCAAAATTCGTAGATACTTTCCCTTGTCTTTTCTTTTTACGTTTCATGACTTCCTCTATATTCTAATTAAGACCCTGCCGTAATGTGCGCTTTTGTCCGTGACTGGAGCCTTTCAACATAAAACAATTCATTAGATGAAGAATTTTTGACAAAGAACACTCAAATGGTCATGACCATCTGAGACACTAGTACTGACGGTGTAAGACGTTGGTCATGATGATATGAGACACTGGTGAAGACAGTCTAAGAAGTTGGTCATCAGAGCCTGAAAACGTGGTCTTGACGGTCTAAGTTAGTCAAGCAACTTCATTATATACAAGTGAGGGAAGGCTCGGGTAAGAATAACAATTAGACAAGCGGAAAGAGACTCCTGGCTTGCATATATATATATATATATATATATATATATATATATATATATATATATATATATATATATATATATATATATATATATATATATATATATATATGTAAATATATATATATATATATATATATATATATATATATATATATATATATATATATATATATATATATATATATATATATATATATATATCTTTTCTTTCTTTCATACTATTCGCCATTTCTCGCATTAGCGAGGTAGCGTTAAGAACAGAGGACTGGGCCTTAGAGGGAA
The DNA here is from genome assembly GCF_036320965.1 of Panulirus ornatus. Lineage (NCBI taxonomy): Eukaryota > Metazoa > Arthropoda > Malacostraca > Decapoda > Palinuridae > Panulirus > Panulirus ornatus. The sequence goes on along the minus strand of NC_092242.1, from coordinate 46,915,671 downwards.
TATCCTCACCTGGCCCCCTTCTCTGTTCCTTCTTTTGGAAAATAAAAAAAAAAAAATAACGAGAGGGGAGGATTTCCAGCCACCCACTCCCTTCCCTTTTTGTCGCCTTCTACGACACGCAGGGAATACGTGGGAAGTATTCTTTCTCCCCTATCCCCAGGGATAATATATATATATATATATATATATATATATATATATATATATATATATATATATATATATATATATATATATATATATATATATATATATATATATATATATACGTTTTGCCTCATTATTACGCCAAGAAGCTTACATCGGTGGAAAATGGGTATCAGCATCTAATGGTAAACTCTTCCCTGTCACCAATCCATCCACCAGAAAGGTAATTGCTAATGTGCCTGATATGGATGAAGTTGATACACAGACAGCAATTGATGCTGCATATGAGGCTTTTCAGACTTGGCAAAGAACTACAGCAAAGGAGCGGTCACTTCTCTGCGCAAGTGGCACAACTTGATGGAAGAACACAAAGAGGACCTTGCATTGATAATGACTGCCGAGGCTGGCAAGCAATTGGTAGAGGCACGATGAGAAACTGCGTATGGAAGTTCCTTTTTGGAGTGGTATTCTGAAGAAGCTAGAAGAATATACAGAGAGGTGGCACAGAGTCCTACAAACAGTAAAGAGATGATCTTCCTTCGTCAACCTATAGGTGTTACATCAATGATAACACCATGGAATTTTCCCAATGCCATGATTAATCGCAAGGCTGCAGCTGCTTTGGCTGCTGGATGTACTTGTATCATCAAGCCAGCAGAAGATACACCATTGTCTGGACTTGCTGCTGTAGATCTGGCAGAAAAAGCTGGCTTTCCACCAGGTGTTCTCAACGTAGTAACTGCATCACGAAAAAACACTCCAGCTGTAGGGAAACTCTTGTGCACCAGCTCAAAGGTTGCAGGTATCTCCTTTACAGGTTCCACTGCAGTAGGAAGACACTTGTATGAATTCTGTGCACATGGAATCAAGCGAATTGGGCTTGAGTTAGGAGGCAATGCTCCATTTATTGTCTTCAATTCGGCAAATATTAAATCTGCAGTGGAGGGCCTCATGGTTGCAAAATTTAGGAATACAGGACAAGCTTGTATAAGTGCCAATAGAATATTGGTTCAAGAAGAAATATATGATGAATTTTTGGAAGCTCTAAAAGAAAGTGTCAGCAAAAACCTGATTGTTGGTGATGGTTTTGACAAGGGGGTCAACCAAGGTCCACTCATAAATGACAGTCAACTGAGAAAGGTGGAAAACATTGTAAATGAGTCAGTAGCTGCTGGAGGAAAGTAGCTTGGAGGAAAATGTCTTAAGAAAGGCAGCCTTTTCTTTGAACCAACTATCCTTAGTGAAGTAACTGAAGATATGTCATGCTTCCAGGAAGAGGTATTTGGCCCTGTCATATCATTGAAAAGCATTTGAGCCACTGCTGGTTTGGTCCAAGGCGGGCGGCACGGACATGCAAGACGGTCAGTAACGCTAACCGCGACACCATGGAGTGATGCTACTACTTTTGTGAATTAAGAACCATTGCAACACAAACCTCGCCAGGTGGTAGAGTGACCCGCAGTGTATCGAGACAGACTTCCCCAGAACTTTTTTAAAGGGGAAGTAAATGTTTATAGTTGTGTTACTGGAGTGATAGTTTTCATACATGGTGCTCTGACAAGAAAATAGTGAAATTGGAAAAGAATGTAGCTTAGGCATTGAAGCTTATTCTTTCATTAAAATGTGAACAAAGGGAGCATTTTTCATAGTGATAGAGATAGAAAGCCAAAAGGTGTTTTTCATGAATGTACTGGAAAAGTTGAGGTCTAGATAAACTTTTGGTCTGTCAAGGCTTTATTATGGCGGATGACCAACTACCTACCCTCATGTATCCAAGATATGGTTGTACTTTGTGTAATGAAGACAATTGAGAAACATCATAAGCCAATATTCCAGTTTCATGATAAGAGAAGTGGTCCAGGCAGTATGATACAGTGGTTAAATTGATGAAAACTACTATTGGCGTTTGTGTAAATAAATTACACATTTCCTTTTTCCATAGCCAGAGGTTGAACCATAATGTGACATTCATTTTTTTAATTTCATTTCAAGATAGAAGTTTCATTTTCTAAATCATTTCTTACATTTTTCATATATATATATATATATATATATATATATAATATATATATATATATATATATATATATATATATATTATCCCTGGGGATAGGGGTGAAAGAATACTTCCCACGCATTCCTCACGTGTCGTAGAAGGCGACTAGAGAGGACGGGAGCGGGGAGCCAGAAATCCTCCCCTCCTTGTATTTTTAACTTTCTAAAAAAAATGGGAAACAGAAGGATTCACGCGGGAAGTGCTCATCCTCCTCGTAGACTCAGGTTGGGGTGTCTAAATGTGTGTGGATGTAACCAATATGTGAAAAAAGGAGAGATAGGTAGTATGTTTGAGGAAAGGAACCTGGATGTTTTGGCTCTGAGTGAAACGAAGCTCAAGGGTAAAGGGGAAGAGTGGTTTGGGAATGTCTTGGGAGTAAAGTCAGGAGTTAGTGAGAGGACAAGAGCAAGGGAAGGAGTAGCAGTACTCCTAAAACAGGAGTTGTGGGAGTATGTGATAGAATGTAAGAAAGTAAATTCTCGATTAATATGGGTAAAACTGAAAGTTGATGAAGAGAGATGGGTGATTATTGGTGCGTATGCACCTGGGCATGAGAAGAAACATCATGAGAGGCAAATGTTTTGGGAGCAGCTGAATAAGTGTGTTAGTGGTTTTGATGAACGCGAGCGGGTTATAGTGATGGGTGATTTGAATGCAAAGGTGAGTAATGTGGCAGTTGAGGGAATAATTGGTATACATGGGATGTTCATGTTGTAAATGGAAATGGTGAAGAGCTTGTAGATTTATGTGCTGAAAAAGGACTGATGATTGGGAATACCTGGTTTAAAAAGAGACATATACATAAGTATACGTATGTAAGTAGGAGAGATGGCCAGAGAGCGTTATTGGATTACGTGTTAATTGACAGGCGCGCGAAAGAGAGACTTTTGGAAGTAAATGTGCTGAGAGGTGCAACTGGAGGGATGTCTGATCATTATCTTGTGGAGGCTAAGGTGAAGATTTGTATGGGTTTTCAGAAAAGAAGTGTGAATGTATGGGTGAAGAGGGTGGTGACCTTGGGAAAGAGACTTGTGTGAGGAAGTACCAGGAGAGACTGAGTACAGAATGGAAAAAGGTGAGAACAATGGAAGTAAGAGGAGTGGGGGAGGAATGGGATGTATTTAGGGAATCAGTGATGGATTGCGCAAAAGATGCTTGTGCCATGAGAAGCGTGGGAGGTGGGTTGATTAGAAAGGGTAGTGAGTGGTGGGATGAAGAAGTAAGATTATTAGTGAAAGAGAAGAGAGAGGCATTTAGACGATTTTTGCAGGGACAAAAATGGAGTTGAGTGGAAGATGTATAAAAGAAAGAGACAGGAGGTCAAGAGAAAGGTGCAAGAGGTGAAAAAGAGGACAAATGAGAGTTGGGGTGAGAGAGTATCATTAAATTTTAGGGAGAATAAAAAGATGTTCTGGAAGGAGGTAAATAAAGTGCGTAAGACAAGGGAGCAAATGGGAACTTCAGTGAAGGGTGCTAATGGGGAGGTGATAACAAATAGTGGTGATGTGAGAAGGAGATGGAGTGAGTATTTTGAAGGTTTGTTGAATGTGTTTGATGATAGAGTGGCAGATATAGGGTGTCTTGGTCGAGGTGGTGTGCAAAGTGAGAGGGTTGGGGAAAATGATTTGGCAAACAGAGAAGAGGTAGTAAAAGCTTTGCGAAAGATGAAAGCCGGCAAGGCAGCAGGTTTGGATGGTATTGCAGTGGAATTTATTAAAAAAGGGGGTGACTGTATTGTTGACTGGTTGGTAAGGTTATTAAATGTATGTATGACTCATGGTGAGGTGCCTGAGGATTGGCGGAATGCGTTCATAGTGCCATTGTACAAAAGCAAAGGGGATAAGAGTGAGTGCTCAAGTTACAGAAGTATAAGTTTGTTGAGTATTCCTGGTAAATTATATGGGAGGGTATTGATTGAGAGGGTGAAGGCATGTACAGAGCATCAGATTGGGGAAGAGCAGTGTGGTTTTAGAAGTGGTAGAGGATGTGTGGATCAGGTGTTTGCTTTGAAGAATGTATGTGAGAAACACTTAGAAAAGCAAATGGATTTGTATGTAGCATTTATGGATCTGGAGAAGGCATATGATAGAGTTGATAGAGATGCTCTGTGGAAGGTATTAAGAATATATGGTGTGGGTGGGAAGTTGTTAGAAGAAGTGAAAAGTTTTTATCGAGGATGTAAGGCATGTGTACGTGTAGGAAGAGAGGAAAGTGATTGGTTCTCAGTGAATGTAGGTTTGAGGCAGGGGTGTGTGATGTCTCCATGGTTGTTTAATTTGTTTATGGATGGGGTTGTTAGGGAGGTGAATGCAAGAGTTTTGGAAAGAGGGGCAAGTATGAAGTCTGTTGGGGATGAGAGAGCTTGGGAAGTGAGTCAGTTGTTGTTTGCTGATGATACAGCGCTGGTGGCTGATTCATGTGAGAAACTGCAGAAGCTGGTGACTGAGTTTGGTAAAGTGTGTGAAAGAAGAAAGTTAAGAGTAAATGTGAATAAGAGCAAGGTTATTAGGTACAGTAGGGTTGAGGGTCAAGTCAATTGGGAGGTAAGTTTGAATGGAGAAAAACTGTAGGAATTAAAGTGTTTTAGATATCTGGGAGTGGATCTGGCAGCGGATGGAACCATGGAAGTGGAAGTGAATCATAGGGTGGGGGAGGGGGCGAAAATCCTGGGAGACTTGAAGAATGTGTGGAAGTCGAGAACATTATCTCGGAAAGCAAAAATGGGTATGTTTGAAGGAATAGTGGTTCCAACAATGTTGTATGGTTGCGAGGCGTGGGCTATGGATAGAGTTGTGCGCAGGAGGGTGGATGTGCTGGAAATGAGATGTTTGAGGACAATGTTTGGTGTGAGGTGGTTTGATCGAGTAAGCAATGTAAGGGTAAGAGAGATGTGTGGAAATAAAAAGAGCGTGGTTAAGAGAGCAGAAGAGGGTGTTTTGAAATGGTTTTGGCACATGGAGAGAATGAGTGAGGAAAGATTGACCAAGAGGATATATGTGTCGGAGGTGGAGGGAACGAGGAGAAGTGGGAGACCAAATTGGAGGTGGAAAGATGGAGTGAAGAAGATTTTGAGTGATCGGGGCCTGAACATGCAGGAGGGTGAAAGGCGGGCAAGGAATAGAGTGAATTGGATCGATGTGGTATACCGGGGTTGACGTGCTGTCAGTGGATTGAATCAGGGCATGTGAAGCGTCTGGGGTAAACCATGGAAAGCTGTGTGGGCCTGGATGTGGAAAGGGAGCTGTGGTTTCGGGCATTATTGCATGACAGCTAGAGACTGAGTGTGAACGAATGAGGCCTTTGTTGTCTTTTCCTAGCGCTACCCCGCACACATGAGGGGGAGGGGGTGGTATTCCATGTGTGGTGAGGTGGCGATGAGAATGAATAAAGGCAGACAGTGTGAATTGTGTGCATGGGTATATATGTATGTGTCTGTGTGTGTGTATATATGTGTACATTGAGATATATAGGTATGTATATTTGCGTGTGTGGACGTGTGTGTATATACATGTGTATGGGGGTGGGTTGGGCCATTTCTTTCGTCTGTTTCCTTGCGCTACCTCGCAAACGCGGGAGACAGCGACAAAGCCAAATAAATAAATATAAATATATATATATATATATATATATATATATATATATATATATATATATATATATAGGTAGCGTTAAGAACAGAGGACTGGGCCTTTGAGGGAATACCCTCACCTGGCCCCCTTCTCTGTTCCTTCTTTTGAAAAAAAAAAAAAAAAAAAAAAAAAAAAATATATATATATATATATATATATATATATATATATATATATATATATATATGCATATATATATATTTATATAGATATATATGTTGTTAGTGGTTTTGATGCACGAGACCGGGTTATAGTGATGGGTGATTTGAATGCAAAGGTGAGTAATGTGGCAGTTGAGGGAATAATTGGTATACATGGGGTGTTCAGTGTAGTAAATGGAAATGGTGAAGAGCTTGTAGATTTATGTGCTGAAAAAGGACTGATGATTGGGAATACCTGGTTTAAAAAGCGAGATATACATAAGTATACTTATGTAAGTAGGAGAGATGGCCAGAGAGCGTTATTGGATTACGTGTTAACTGACAGGCGCGCGAAAGAGAGACTTTTGGATGTTAATGTGCTGAGAGGTGCAACTGGAGGGATGTCTGATCATTATCTTGTGGAGGCTAAGGTGAAGATTTGTATGGGTTTTCAGAAAAGAAGAGTGAATGTTGGGGTGAAGAGGGTGGTGAGAGTAAGTGAGCTTGGGAAGGAGACTTGTGTGAGGAAGTACCAGGAGAGACTGAGTACAGAATGGAAAAAGGTGAGAACAATGGAAGTAAGGGGAGTGGGGGAGGAATGGGATGTATTTAGGGAATCAGTGATGGATTGCGCAAAAGATGCTTGTGGCATGAGAAGAGTGGGAGGTGGGTTGATTAGAAAGGGTAGTGAGTGGTGGGATGAAGAAGTAAGAGTATTAGTGAAAGAGAAGAGAGAGGCATTTGGACGATTTTTGCAGGGAAAAAATGAAATTGAGTGGGAGACGTATAAAAGAAAGAGAGAGGAGGTCAAGAGAAAGGTGCAAGAGGTGAAAAAAAGGGCAAATGAGAGTTGGGGTGAGAGAGTATCATTAAATTTTAGGGAGAATAAAAAGATGTTCTGGAAGGAGGTAAATAAAGTGCGTAAGACAAGGGAGCAAATGGGAACTTCAGTGAAGGGCGCAAATGGGGAGATGATAACAAGTAGTGGTGATGTGAGAAGGAGATGGAGTGAGTATTTTGAAGGTTTGTTGAATGTGTTTGATGATAGAGTGGCAGATATAGGGTGTTTTGGTCGAGGTGGTGTGCAAAGTGCGAGGGTTAGGGAAAATGAGTTGGTAAGCAGAGAAGAGGTAGTAAAAGCTTTGCGGAAGATGAAAGCCGGCAAGGCAGCAGGTTTGGATGGTATTGCAGTGGAATTTATTAAAAAAGGGGGTGACTGTATTGTTGACTGGTTGGTAAGGTTATTTAATGTATGTATGAATCATGGTGAGGTGCCTGAGGATTGGCGGAATGCGTGCATAGTGCCATTGTACAAAGGCAAAGGGGATAAGAGTGAGTGCTCAAATTACAGAGGTATAAGTTTGTTGAGTATTCCTGGCAAATTATATGGGAGGGTTTTGATTGAGAGGGTGAAGGCATGTACAGAGCATCAGATTGGGGAAGAGCAGTGTGGTTTCAGAAGTGGTAGAGGATGTGTGGATCAGGTGTTTGCTTTGAAGAATGTATGTGAGAAATACTTAGAAAAGCAAATGGATTTGTATGTAGCATTTATGGATCTGGAGAAGGCATATGATAGAGTTGATAGAGATGCTCTGTGGAAGGTATTAAGAATATATGGTGTGGGTGGCAAGTTGTTAGAAACAGTGAAAAGTTTTTATCGAGGATGTAAGGCATGTGTACGTGTAGGAAGAGAGGAAAGTGATTGGTTCTCAGTGAATGTAGGTTTGCGGCAGGGGTGTGTGATGTCTCCATGTTGTTTAATTTGTATATGGATGGGGTTGTTAGGGAGGTGAATGCAAGAGTTTTGGAAAGAGGGGCAAGAATGAAGTCTGTTGTGGATGAGAGAGCTTGGGAAGTGAGTCAGTTGTTGTTCGCTGATGATACAGCGCTGGTGGCTGATTCATGTGAGAAACTGCAGAAGCTGGTGACTGAGTTTGCTAAAGGGTGTGAAAGAAGAAAGTTAAGAGTAAATGTGAATAAGAGCAAGGTTATCAGTTACAGTAGGGTTGAGGGTCAAGTCAATTGGAAGGTAAGTTTGAATGGAGAAAAACTGGAGGAAGTAAAGTGTTTTAGATATCTGGGAGTGGATCTGGCAGCGGATGGAACCATGGAAGCAGAAGTGAATCATAGGGTGGGGGAGGGGTCGAAAATCCTGGGAGCCTTGAAGAATGTGTGGAAGTCGAGAACATTATCTCGGAAAGGAAAAATGGGAAAAGACAGGGGAAAAGATGTGCGGAGAAGTTCATTGTCTGTACCATCCAGGATCTGACCGTGTGGGTCCTTTTACTGGTCACTTTCTTGTTTGAGGGAATATTGGTTCCAACAATGTTGTATGGTTGCGAGGCGTGGGCTATGGATAGAGTTGTGCGCAGGAGGGTGGATGTGCTGGAAATGAGATGTTTGAGGACAATGTGTGGTGTGAGGTGGTTTGATCGAGTAAGTAATGTACGGGTAAGAGAGATTTGTGGAAATAAAAAGAGCGTGATTGAGAGAGCAGAAGACGGTGTTTTGAAATGGTTTGGGCACATGGAGAGAATGAATGAGGAAAGATTGACCAAGAGGATATATGTGTCAGAGGTGGAGGGAACGAGGAGAAGTGGGAGACTAAATTGGAGGTGGAAAGATGGAGTGAAAAAGATTTTGAGTGATCGGGGCCTTGAACATGCAGGAGGGTGAAAGGCGGGCAAGGAATAGATTGAATTGGATCGATGTGGTATACCGGGGTTGACGTGCTGTCAGTGGATTGAATCAGGGCATGTGAAGCGTCTGGGGTAAACCATGGAAAGCTGTGTGGGGCCTGGATGTGGAAAGGGAGCTGTGGTTTCGGGCATTATTGCATGACAGCTAAAGACTGAGTGTGAACGAATGAAGCCTTTGTTGTCTTTTCCTAGCGCTAACCCGCACACATGAGGGGGGAGGGGGATGGTATTCCATGTGTGGCGAGGTGGCGATGAGAATGAATAAAGGCAGACAGTGTGAATTGTGTGCATGGGTATATATGTATGTGTCTGTGTGTGTATATATATGTGTACATTGAGATGTATATGTATGTATATTTGCGTGTGTGGACGTGTGTGTATATACACGTGTATGGGGGTGGGTTGTGCCATTTGTTTCGTTTGTTTCCTTGCGCTACCTCGCAAACGCGGGAGACAGCGACAAAGGAAAATAAAAAATAAGAAATGAAATATATAGATATATATATATATATATATATATATATATATATATATATATATATATATATATATATATATATATATATATATATGTATGTACTATTTCATTATTCTATATAATCTCAGGGGATAGAGCAGAAAGAATGCTTCCCACGCATTCCCCGCGTGTCGTACGAGGCGACTAAAGGGGACGGTTGTTGGGGGCTAGAAACCCTCCCCTCCTTGTATCTTAAATTTCTAAAAGGAGAAACAGAAGAAGGAGTCATGCTAGGAGACATTAGAAGCATGTTTGAGGAAAAGAACCTTGGTATTTTGGCCCTGAGTGAAATGAAGCTCAAGGGTAAATCGGAAGATTGGTTTGGGAATGTCTTGGCAGTTATGTTAGGGGTTTGTGAGAGGACAAGTGCAAAGGAAGGAGTTGCATTACTCCCGAAGCAGGAGTTGTAAGAGTATGTGATAGATTTTAAGAAAGCAAACTCTAGATTGATATGGGTAAAACTAAAAGTGGATGTGAAGAGATGGGTGATTATTGGTGTCTATACACCTGGACATGAGGAGAAAGATCATGAGAGGCAAGTGTTTTGGTAGCAAGTGAGTAAGTGTGTTAGCAGCTTTGATGCACGAGACCGGGTTGTAGTGATGGGTGATTTGTATTCAAAGGTAAGCAATGTTCCAGTTGAGGGTATAATTGGTGTACATGGGGTGTTCTGTGTTGTAAATGGAAATGGTGAAGAGCTTGTAGATTTGTGTGATGTAAAAGGACTGGTGATTGGGATACCTTGTTTAAAAAGAGAGATATTCATAAGTATACATATGTAAGTAGGAGAGATTGCCAGAGAGCGTTATTGGATTAAGTTTAATTGATAGGTTCGTGAAAGAGAGACTCTTAGATGTTAGTGTGCTGAGAGTGGCAACTGGAGGGATGTCTGATCATTATCATGTGGAAGCGAAGGTGAAGATTTGTAGAGGTTTTCAGAAAAGAAGAGAGAATGCTGGGGTGAAGAGAGTGGTGAGAGTAAGTGAGCTTGGAAAGGAGACTTGTGTTAGGAAGTACCTGGAGAGACTGAGTGCAGAATAGAAAAAAGGTGAGAGTAAATGAAGTAAGGGGAGTGGGGGAGGAATGGGAAGTATCTAAGGAAGCAGTGATGGCTTGCGCAAAAGATGCTTGTGGCATGAGAAAGGTGGGAGGTATGCATATTAGAAAGGGTAGTGAGTGGTGGGATTAAGTAAGATTGGTAGTATTAGAGAAGAGAGAGGGGTTTGAATGGTTTTTGTAGGGAAATAGTGCGGAAAGATTGGGAGATTTATAAAAGATTGACTCAGGAGGTCAGGTGAAATGTGCAAGAGGTGAAAAAGAGGGTAAAAGAGAGTTGTGGTGAGAGAGTATCGTTAAATTTTAGGAGAAATAAAATGTATTGGAAGGAGGTGCATAAAGTGCGTAAGACAAGAGACAAATGGGAACAGTGAAGGGGGCTAATGGGGAGGTAATAACAGGTAGTAGTGAAGTGGGGAGATGGAGTGAGTATTTTGAAGGTTTGCTGAATGTGTTTGATGATAGAGTGGCTGATGTAGGGTGTTTTGGTCGAGGTGGTGTGCAAAGTGAGAGGGTAGGGGAAAATGGTTTGAAAACAGTGAAGAGGTAGTGAAAACTTTGCCCACGCCTCGTAATCATATAACATTGTTGGAACCACTAATTCTTCAAACATACCCATTTTTGCCCTCCGAGATATCGTTGTCGCCTTCCACACATTCTTCACCTCCCAGTACCTTCGCCCCCTTCCCCACTCTGTGACTCACTTCCGCTTCCATGGTTCCATCCGCTGTTAAATCCACTCCCAGACATCTAAAACACTTAACTTTCTCCAATTTTTCTCCATTCAAACTTACCTCCTAATTAAGTTGAGCCTTACACCTATTGAACCTGATAACCTTGCTCTTATTCACATTTACTCTCAGCTTTCTTCTTTCAAACACTTTACCATACTCAGTCACCAGCTTCTGCAGTTTCTCACGCGAATCAGCCACCAGCGCTGTATCATCAGCGAACAACAACTGACTCACTTCCCAAGCCCTCTCATCCACAACAGACTAAATACTTGCACCTCTCTCCAAAACTCTTGCATACACCTCCATAAGAACCCCATCCATTAACAAATTGAACAACCATAGAGACATCACGCATCCCTGTCACAACCCGACATTCACTGAGAACCAATCACTTTCCTCTCTTCCTATTCTTACACATGCTTTACATCCTTGATAAAAACTTTTCAATGCTTCTAGAAACTTACCTCCCACATCATATATTCTTAATACCTTCCACAAAGCATCTTTATCAACTCAGTCATATGCCTTTTCCAGATCCATAAATGCTACATACAAATCCATTTGCTTTTCTAAGTATTTCTCACATATATTCTTTAAAGGAAACACCTGATCCACACATCCTCTACCACTTCTGAAACCACACTGCTCTTCCCCAATCTGATGCTCTGTACAAGCCTTTACCCTCACAATCAATACCCTCCTATATAATTTCCCAGGAATACCCAACATACATATACCTCTATAATTTGAACACTCACCTTTATCCCTTTTGCCTTTGTACAATGGCACTATGCATGCATTCAGCTAATCCTTACGCACTTCCCCATGAACCATACATAAATTGAGTATCCTTACAACCAGTCAACAACACAGTCACCCCCTTTTTTAATGAATTTCACTGCAATATCATCCAAAACCGCCGCCTTGCCGGCTTTTATCTTCGGCAAAGCTTTCACTATATCTTCTCTGTTTACCAAACGTTTCTCCCTTACCCTCTCACTTCGCACACCAGTTCGACCAAAGCACCCTCTATCTGCCATATTCAAGCACATTCAACAAACCCTCAAAATACTCACTCCATCTCCTTTGCACCTCACCACTACCTGTTATTACCTCCCCATTAGCCCTCTTCAGCGATGTTCCCATTTGTCTTACGTACTTTATTTACCTCTTTCCAAAACATCTTTTATTCTCCCTGAAATTTAATGATACTCTCTCACCCCAACTCTCATTTGCCCTCTTTTTCACCTCTTGCACCTTTCTCTTGACCTCCTGCCTGTTTCCTGCATGCATCCCCCAGTCATTTGCACTACTTCCCTGCAAAAATCATCCAAACACCTCTCTTCTCTTTCACTAACAATCTAACTTCATCTTACCACTCTGCCCTTTCTAGTCTGTCCACCTCCCACCTTCCTCATGCAACAAGAATCTTCTGTGCAAGCCATCACTGCTTCCCTAAATACATTCCATTCCTCCCCCACTTCCCTTACGTCATTTGCTCTCACTTTTTTTTCCATTAAGCACTCAATCTCTCCTGGTACTTCCTCACACAAGTCTCCTTTCGAAGCTCACTTTTTCTCACCACTCTCTTTACCCCAACATTCTCCCGTCTTTTCTGGAAACCTCTACAAATCTTCACCT